>NC_134483.1:318935845-318965845 GCF_040206685.1 Ascaphus truei
ATTGCTATGGAAACTCTCTAATACTATATATTTTTACTATAATAGGATATGTTTTATTACCACTAGTGTGACAGAGTCACTGACTCAGTAGGCTGGAATGGAGGATATGTGTACCGTCCAGCACTCAAACAGTGAACCTACTTCTGGAGAACTGCATGGACCTGCAGCCTAAGCAGGATTCCTGAGAGACTGCAGGTTTAAAAAAAAAGCAGGAAGTGATACAGAGAGAGACAGACTGCTTTCCCCAGAGAAGGGAGGAGATAGAAGTGCTCCCGAGCTGCGGAAGCTGGTATAGAGGATCTACAGAGGAGTTGTCTGAGCTCAACGTGGGGCTGAGTTCCCCTAGGAAGAAAGGAGGAGAGGACGTGCTTAAGTAGGGACGTCTGCTCCAAAAAGGACTAAGATAAGCAAAACCCTTATTATTGTATGCAGAAACTGTGTTACACTGTGGCATATGCCAGGGCATTTTTTGGCTTGGGAACCAGCTTAGCCATGCAGTTAGTGAGGGCGAAAGCTATGGTGTAGTTAGCTTTCCCTAAAGGTGTTTATTTTCTATGATTTGGTTTTCTTAAAGGGACAGTGCTCCTGGAGTTTATTTGGTTGTGGCTAATAAACCACTACAGTTTAAAGTTTCATACTGTGTCTAGTGGCCGCCCTGCCACACTAGGAACAATGAGGCTGACTACATCTATCTATCTATATTGAATGTTGCTTAAATAAATGCTCAAAGAGAATGGAGAAAATAGTATAGCACTGTATTGCAGAATCAGCAATTCATACGCAGTAATCCGCACACATTATACTCACATGTAAAACAGTGAGTTTAAGCATATCACACTTAAAGTGTACAGGAACAGTGGTCCCACGTGGAGGAACCTCTGGGTAGCAGGATGGAAGGATAGGGTGCACTAGGACAGGAAACGGAGAGACACCATAGTGCAGACTGTACGACAATTTAATCAGAATAAAAAGCACTTCACAAGTGCACACTTACAATATAACAGTTAATATCAAGCAGTGATAAACAGAGAGGTTCAGGCAAGATACGATTGTCACGAGAGCTTGTGACAAGTTGTAATTTACACCAAAACTATATATAAATATATATATACCTGGGTTTGAACTGGGACGAGACTTAAGATATGATAAATATAATTTATTCCTTGATAAAGGTGAACACACAATAATGTACAAATAACAGGCAAAATATAGACACTTACTTAAAATGGAAAATATGAAGCAGTCATATCTGGACTGGCAGTTCATACAGCACTCTTCATAGTCATCAAGACACCAAAGACATGAAAGACTGGCAGGAAGACAGTGCATAGCGTTTCTCTCAGCAATCAGGAAATCATTCAGCAAACAAAGACACAGGAATATAGGGAACAGCAGTTTATATATCCTTTGTCCCTCTATTCTTAACCTTAAGCACAGGGGATTGGTTTTCAATTACCTCCAGCCACTCACTAACGTGGGAAAGCATTCTGACCCATGCCCCCCTGCTAGTTGGCACATGCGCAGTAGAACTCTGGGGTCTCATTTCTGAAGCCCCACATTTACATCAGGAATGCCAGCCAGTCTATCCATTTGGAGTTCTGGCAGGAAAACCTTTGTTGAAAGGTGTGAAGTGGGACACTTAAAGACTGATCTGGCTTGAGCCTTCTCCGCCCTTAGGTAAACAGGGAGGGTGACAAGATCCTTTGAAGAATACTTAAGTCCTAGACAATTGGGCGTCTCCTAGGGCCATCTGCTACTTTATGGCCAAAAGAATTTCCTCTGGAACTTACCCATACCTTAAAATACAATATAAAGCATAAAACATATACGTATTAAAATATCCAATTCCGTTTGGTCTAGCAGGTCCAAACTTCTCAGTTCGCATTGCCAGAACTGGGACACCATATGGTCCAAAAAGCGACTTGCTACGACCTAAGAAACCGGAGTTACACAAATGTACATTAAATCATTTTAATACAAAAATCTCCATTGAAAAAGAAATCTCAGCTTTTCACTAAATCCCCATTGAAAACAACGGGCTCCACCGCCATGGGTTTCAATGGAGCAACTCCGCCGCTGTAGTCAATGGGGTTTCCTACCATAGACTTTCAATGGGGAACCGCCGCCATTGAAGTCTATGAGAAAATCTACAAATCTTTACAGTCGTCCATACTCCGTCTGGTTGGTCTGAGGGGGCTGAAAATGGGCATGCATTAAAGCCGGAACCTTGGCTACATGTCACCCAAATCCCATCCCTCTGGGCATTCCAGAACCGGAGATATGGACTTACACATTTCAACATTTTACACTTAGTCATTTTTTCACCATGCGGCTTTTCTCCCATTGGAATCAATGGTAAAAGCCCCGAACTTTCAAGGGGGTCCATACTCCGTCGGGTTGGTCCAAGAGGGTCAAGGATGGTTCTGCAGTGATGCCGGAGCAGTGACTACAGATACCCCAAACCTTGATCCTCTGGTCCCTCCGGAACCGGAGATATGGATTCCTAAATTTCAGCATTTCACACTTAGTCATTTTTCTGAGCCGTTTCTGCCGCCGCCGGCAAAGCCTATGGCGCGACCCGCTCTATCTGGTTCGACCCTTATCGGGGGTCCAGGATTCGGGGACCCGGTTGTGGTTGAGTGGGGGGAAGCCTAGGAACTAGGGGCAAAAATAATTTTATTTCTAGGTGCCCTAGAACTGTTTATTCCCACCTCAATTAACTTTGACCTTGACTCAAGTGATTGTAACTCTTTTTAGACATTGTATCCGCTTTGTGGTTTGTGGTCTGGACGGCAGCCAACTTCTTCTTGAAAAGATTACCTCGAGGCATCTCCATTGAAGTCAATGGGCCCATTGACTTTCAATGGGAAACCGCCGCTCTCCCTCTCGGACGCCACCTGCTGGTCTTTACAGGAAATCGGACTAAAACAGCACATTCTGCCATTGAAATGCATTGAGCCCTAATGGCGGCCAATGGGGACCTGCAAAATGGTGCCTGAAAAGGTGGGAAAACTACACAAAGAGCTATAATCATTAAAGAACTATTAACCCTTGTGCTCCCGGATGGATTCTAGTGTGTGTGTGATGCAGACACTGATTAACACAGACATTACAATGGAACAGGGGAGAATACATTTACAGGTCATAACAAGGGTTAAATCACATTTCTGGACCTCAGTCCAGTTAACCCCTTGTCTCCCTGGTGCGGTCAGGGGTGGCCAAATGGGGTGCAACCCCTTTAATACCGGGCCACCCCCTTTCTCCCTCTACAACGATCTCACCGCTCTTTCTTCTCCGTGAATTGCGCCTGGTGGAAATAGAAACGCTTTGCCACGGGTGCTCCTAATTGCGGCCGCAAGAAACACCAAACAGCTGGGCGTCTTCCCACCACGTAATCGCTCCGTATCTGCCTCAATTCTATTCGTTTTGCTATAGAACTAGCTTCATCAGGAATCTGTCACCCTATCCTGCACGAACACTATATATACAAGTGGTCCGAACTCCATTGGTGGTGTACCTCAGTCTCCCTGATTGCGCAAATCTGGTGCGCTGTGTGTAAACCAATAGTATCAGAGCTCTACGATACACAGCCAATCCAAGATGGCCACCGCTTGGACAAACGATTGTAAACCCTTTGAGAAATTCTGTCTGGCACATTACACAGTGACGCAATCCAGGCAGAGGGACAAAAGACCACAAACCCCAATGAATGTGGATATAACATAAAATACAAAAAATAAGACAGAAAATAAGACGTTTTCACAAATTTAAAAGTGCTGGCGAATCCACTTCACACAAAAGCATGTTATATAACTTGACAAATGTAAAAGAATAACAATAATTACACATATTCAGGTTTAAAAATGCATTCAAAATTAGATAAAATTTCACATCTACAATAAAGCTCACTCCATAGCATCTCCCACTCTCAGGGGAACTTGCTTGCTTGCAGTGTGATTGTGACAAATCTAATACAGAGTGCTTTTCCTGGTAATGTACAAGTTAATAAAAGCTTCAATCAGACTTAGAACTATGCAACTAATTTTGACAGATTTATTATAAATGATTCTTCCTGGCAATGCACAGGTTATTAAGAATTTATATTAGTGTAGGGACCCTTGAGGTGTTAACAAGGTGAGAAAGACTGGAAAAATTAATCGCTAAGTCCAAAAAATGCACCATCAGCTCCCCAACTGCAGAGGCTTAAAAAAGTTTATTAAGACTACATAAAAAAGAAAAAAGGGACAAACAAAAAACTAATACATGCAACACCCTACGCGTTTCAGGCTCCTGAGAGCCCTTTCTCAAGGGGGATAATGGGGACTGTGAACAAATCTCAAATATATAGCCCCTTCTATGCAATTGACACACAGCTGAGACAGATAATCATTACATTGATTGATGAAACTTTAACCATATAGTGGCATAGTCATTAACCCAACTATAATGGTTTCAAACAGATTTACAAAGGGGACATGACATAATAGAAAATATATCTGTATACCGACTAAAAAATCATAACCAAAGATCAGCATATTTAACAAATGACATAGATAACATAAGATAAAATACAACAGAATAGAGTAGATATGATATGCAGATCAACAGAAAATATCAACAAGAGACATTCCATAACTTCAACATCTAGAAACACAAATAGTACAAATATGGATACCCCATATTTTATTACCAAATTTAGCAGACAAGCGGAAGCTATTCGTAATATTGTGAATCGACACTGGTCTATATTGACTATCGATCCTTTACTTAGAAGTGTCACCACCACGAGACCCAGATTTGTTTTTCAAAAATCACAAACAATAGGAAACATAATAGCTCCAAGTGTTATTACTAAAAATAGGACTACTACTAAAAAAATATTTTTTCCTAATCTGGTAGGATGCTTCGCCTGTGGACGCTGTAAAATCTGTAAATATGTTCTCAAATCCACAGTTTTTACTAACATAGATAATACTAGATCTTACAATATTTCTGTGTTTCTAAACTGTAGGACAGAATATGTAATTTACATGTTGATCTGTGGTTGTCAAAGGAAATATGTAGGCCTCACGACACGTATGTTTAAACTGAGAATATTAGAACATATGCGAAATATTCTTAATAAAGATCAGACACACCCTGTATCAAAAACACTTCAGTACATGCCAGGATGGGTCTCCCAGTAATTTTAAATGTGTAGCTATTGAACATATTCCGATACACTACAGAGGCGGTGACAGAACCAATACACTATACCGCAGAGAGGCCCACTGGATTTTTACTCTTGATACATTAATTCCAAAAGGGTTGAACACTGAGTGGGATCTTAAATATTTCCTTTGAGACAATGTCAAATAACCACAGTCAGAGTGTAGAATTTAAACTGATTACATGGCCGATGTCTGTTCTATTGTGTTTACTCTTTGAACATTTCATACTAATAATACCATCATGTCTAATATGATTTTAGGATATTACACTAATGTCATCTTTATAGAGACAATAATGGACTTGAATATTATTTTATCTTATGTTATCTATGTCATTTGTTAAATATGCTGATCTTTGGTTATGATTTTTTAGTCGGTATACAGATATATTTTCTATTATGTCATGTCCCCTTTGTAAATCTGTTTGAAACCATTATAGTTGGGTTAATGACTATGCCACTATATGGTTAAAGTTTCATCAATCAATGTAGTGATTATCTGTCTCAGCTGTGTGTCAATTGCATAGAAGGGGCTATATATTTGAGATTTGTTCACAGTCCCCATTATCCCCCTTGAGAAAGGGCTCTCAGGAGACTGAAACGCGTAGGGTGTTGCATGTATTAGTTTTTTGTTTGTCCCTTTTTTCTTTTTTATGTAGTCTTAATAAACTTTTTTAAGCCTCTGCAGTTGGGGAGCTGATGGTGCATTTTTTGGACTTAGCGATTCGTTTTTCCAGTCTTTCTCACCTTGTTATTGCCTTCTGATTGGAGTGACGCGCTGAGGATCGGAGGACACGGTCTTTTGGTGTTTGGCGTTCTATTCTTTCCTCCTGTATTGATCTACCTGGAGGGGGAGCGTTGATCGGACGGACCGGAACTGCTGTGACGCATTTCCGGCACTCGTGAGCTCCACGCCGCCGTTGTGAGGAGGTGCAGCCGATTGCTGGGACCATCGCGTCCTTACTGCCGACAGGACAGGCTTACACAGACCCAGGAGTGCTACAAGAGGGAACGATCGAGGTACGCATACTGTCCCTCCATCACAGCATTTTCCCAGGTAGCGTTTTCCACTGGAACTCCTTGCTAGTCTGTTTACTGTCCAACAGATTCCTTCTCCATCGTGTATTTCATAACACCACCGCATTGAATTATCCTCGCTGCTTACCTCAGCTGTCCTATATATTATTACATTTTTTTCTGGACTCTTCTGTTTTAGAGCTTACAGTAGCCTTGCCAAAAGGAACACCCTTAAGGTGTTGTCTGCCGTGCAGTGGCTCAGGGGCTTACAACAATTTGACCAAAATGTTAAACTAAAAGACCATTTTATTTAATAGATATCAATACATGTATATTTAGGCACTGTACCGTGTATAAAGTTTCGCTGGATGTGCATTGAGCTCTGTCTGTGTTTCATGTTCGTCTCTGGTTTTAAATGTATATTTTAAAACAAGTATGAAATATTTACTCTGCATAATTGACCTTTACCCAGGGGATCTATTATTCAAATGGCTACAAATCATTTTCATTAGTTGTAAAGACTTTAACCTTTTCAGCGTTCCACCGGATCGCAACACTTCCACGTCATGTGACCGCTTCCGGTGCGATCACGTGATGCAGCTGGCCGCTCCTTCCCTAGAAAACGGGCATTTGCCAACAACATACCCAGCAAGTCACAAAAAGCACTGAAAAGGTTAAAAGAGCAGAACAAGAGAGTCACTAAGCTTTCTAAACCATTCAAGGATCATACACAAAATATAGGACTGTTAACGTACAATGCATATATACATAGTGGAGAGCTGTCACAACACCCAAATGGCAAATTAAACAAGTACACTGAGCATACACAAAGTATGGGTGATAGGCAACACTACACTAAACCGTAATGGGGTGTAAAAAAAAAAGAGAAAAAGGTGCAAGGGAACATGGAAGGACCTCAAACCCTCCTTAATCAGTAACATGTGAATGGGGAGGGGGTTCCCAACACTCAAAATAAGGAAATAATGAAAAAAAAGGTAGGGATCCAATTGAAAAATAAATTGTATTTGTTAACACATTATGAAGCTGCACACAGTGGCCAGTAATAGGCTGCAGGGAGGCTGACCAAGCAAGATTGTACAATATGAAAGGAGGGAGGGGGATGGGAAACAAGCAAAACAAGAAAACAAGACAGAGACAGGAAAGGGAAAATTAAATATGCTGAATCAATAATGGGATGGAGGAAAAAAAATATATAAGGGGGGCAACGTTTCGAGGCAAAAATGCCAAGCTATTACAGCTGATATAATTACTTAGAGTGCAGCTAACTGGGTTCTTTTCGTTATCCTGTAGGTAACGTGTTGTGCTCTATCATTATAAAATAACTACTTTGTCTCTCCATATCTTCAAAAGTAAGCATCTACCATGGGCGATTGATAATGTTATGATTATGCGGTTGATAAAAAACTTTGAAATGTCTGTCAAACATGTAATCTGTCAATAAAATTTGAGTTGAAAAAAAAAAAGTAAGCATCTGCATAGAGCGGGAAACACAGGGGGTTTGAATTTCTGCTGCTCATTTTTCTTGTGAGATTCTCCCAATTAAATATTAGCCTGCGAACTAACAGTCTTCTCTTGTATGTAAGAGAGATTGCAAAGAAATGGTTCTCACATATAAGTGTATGCTCTGAACACAATGTGTCACACAATAATTGTTGAAGCAATAATAAACACACTGGAACTGTCCGTAATAGCTTAATCTACTTGAATATGTCCATGCATGTCCCTCGTCTTTTGTACTGCATCCCAACTCGTGTATGTGTGTGTGTATGTCTCTCTCTCTCTCTCTCTCTCTCTCTCTCTCTCTCTTTCCCCCCCCCCCCCCATGCTGGAAAATATTTTTGTCCCAATCATTTTAACGCAGCTCAACTTAGTGGGATGCTTCACAGAATATTAAAAAGGGCCCCAATATGTGGAAATCTCACAAACTATGGAAATCTGTGGGATGGCCTTTTCTCCCAATGAGTACACTATCAGACATTGCTTCTTCCTTAACCCCAGTCTTCAGGGCTCCCTGTAGGTCTGTCTTTGCACTTTCCCAGAGACACCAACCCTCTTCAAGTTTTCATCAGTCCTCCAATTGGCTTGTCATCTGGCTTTCAGTATTTCTGCACTCCCTGAGTAGGCCACTTGCCCAATGCACTCTGTTGGACAGTCCGGTCCTCATGCTTTCAAATGGATCTAAACTCCTTTTCACAGATCTGGCTGCAAGCCTTCACGCAACTGCAGTAAGACCATCCTCTGAACCTTCTATCGTGGGCCAGTCTCCATCCAAAAGTGCAAGCTCAACTTTTTGCTTCTGAATGTGGGCTTTCCTGCACAAATTATATATATAAATACTTAGTTAAGTTATGGTGGGTAAAAAAAAAGTAAAAAAGTGACAAAAACCCTCCACAGCAAAGCATATCGCAAATGGAAATATTACTGTAAGCTGATTCGCATGTCTTAGACAGGTCTGCAACCCCGCCTTTCACAATTATCACCCAGAACACAGCCCTTCCACTGCAGCAAGGGATTCTGGGAAATGACATACAAATGAGCACACCTTTTGCTTCAAAACCATAAACATGGTTCCCTATAGGCTTAAGCTTGCTGCATGGTCACAGCTTTGAGCACAGCCATGGTTAAGATGCATAGCCAGCAAACCCACCCACAGACAGACTGTTTCAACCTTAATGGGTCTCCTCAGTGTGGGCTTGGTTATACACTACCGACACGTTTATCCGAGCAGGGCTAGTTCCGCAAGCCGGGGGATGCCCCGGCTAGCTAGCCCCACTCCCTCGGCGTGCCGCGCGTCACCGATGCGCGGTCACGCGTCATCGGGTGTCAGCGCCCCCTGCACGCGCGTCCAGGGCTCCCCGAGGGAGCCCTGGTGTCCCGCGATGTGGGGGACGGCGGCAGGGGGTTCCGGGGGACCCGGAGGACCCGGCAGCGGGAGGGAGAGCGCCCTGATCGGAGGGCGCTCTTCCGCTGCTTCGGCGCGCGCCCGGCACCCTCCGGCGCGCGCCAGGTTACTGCTGCGGCCGAGAACGGGCAAATGCTCGAATAAACTCGGCCGCAGCAGTACCAGCTATGCAAAAAAAAAAAAAAATGAAGCAAGGGATAGGTATTACCATACTTAGTTAAGTTATGGTGGGTACAAAAAGTGACAAAACCCCTCCACAGCAAAGCTTATAGCAAATGGAAATATTACTGTATGCTCATTTGCAGATCTTAGACAGGTCTTCAAACCCGCCTTTCACCATTATCACCCAGCACACAGCACTTCCACTGCAGCAAGGGATTCTGGGAAATGACATACAAATGACATAAAAAGTACTGGACTGATCCCCTTGATCTTCTAGAGTATATGATGGACTGTATCTCGTACTCCTCTTGTCCCTGTACGATCACTGGCTTACAGGAGTAGAAGTGTTAGGAAATAGAGAACTTTGAAACACAGGCTTAAGGGGAGAAACATGAAAGACTGAAGGTATTTTAATAGAAGGAGGCAGTTGTAACCGGTATGCGACCGGATTGATTTGCTCCAAAATGGAAAATGGGCCCAGGAACTGGCCTGGGGGCCAGTTTAAGGGTCGGTGTCTTCAGCCTGATATTTTTGGAAGAGAGCCACACCCTGTCTCCTGGTTTGAAGTTGGGCACCTTGCGCCGATGATGGTCTGCTTGAACCTTTTGTCTGCGAGTTGCTTCCACAAGAGTCCTCTGAAAGCTGCAGTTTTTTTTTTAAATTTTTTTTTTACTTCAATAGTTTCATGTGTGCAATCTCTAATTACCTAAAGAACTGTATAGCTGTAGGTCAATTCGTTCTCCATGTATTGATCGGCGAAATTTGGTGACATCATTAGTGAAGGGATCTGTTTTTCTTCTGCTTCTTTCTCTCAGTGGAAGCTCATGAATATTCATGAGCACTCCTGCACTGACATGTGCTAGAGGGAGGGCAGGGCTGACAAAGGGGTGTGCCAGGGCTTGTGACAGGACATGAAGGGGCAGTGACTTAGCAAACGTTTGTTAAAATAGAATACAAGAAAATTGGTCTTTCAAAGTTGTTTTTTTAAAAACAGAAAATGCTAAAAGTATTTTTTCTTACTACAGAACTGATTTATTAAAATAAACACACATGCAGGATATTGACTGAACTGCAGCTTGAATCCTCTTCCATGATTCATGTAAAGAATTGATTCTGTTGTCCGCTGATGGGACCCCGGAGGGAGAAGAGGAAATGGGAAGCCGTGCCGGGTGAAATCCATAATTGATAAAGAATGGTGATTCTTGTGTAGATTCGTTCCTTAAAGAATTGTGGGCAAACTCTGCCCATTAGAGAAGGTCCACCCAATCATCATGGGCGTCGGAAATGAAGCACCGTAAATATTGCTCCATATTGTTCAGTATGGTTAGTTCTTTCGGTCTGTCCATTGGTCTGGGGATGATACCCTGAAAAAAAATTAAGAGCAATGTCCTTTCTTTGGGCGAATGCACGCCAAAATTTAGAGACGAATTGAGGCCCACGGTCGGATACTATGGTCAGTGGTCCCCCGTGAATACGAAAAATCTCTTTGACAAAGATATCTGCCAAGGTAGTGGAATTGGGTAGGCCTTTGAGAGGGATGAAGGGAGATTGCTTTGAAAATCTGTCGACGACAACCAAAATAGTATTCATTCGTTTAGAAATAGGAGGCTCGACAATAAAATCCATAGAGAGATGACTCCAGGGACGTTCTGGCACTGGCAGTGGCCGTAGGAGACTTGGTGGTTTGTTGCTTGCATGTTTTACCCTGAGCGCAGATAGAACAGGACTTGACGAACTCCTCAATGTCCTTTAACATGGTAGGCCACCAGAAGGTTCGTCTGATGAGGTCAGAAGTTCTTCTGGTACCAGGATGACCGGCAGACTTGGATGAATGACCCCAGTCTAGAATCTTCTTACGAAATTGAGGAGCAGCATATAGACAATCATCCGGCACCTCAAGACCATCGGGAATGCGTGTTTGAGTAGCCAAAATGTCATCCAGGATGAATTGGCAGAAATAACGTATTTGGAAGGGAGGATAGTCTCCGATATATCTCTACTCTACGTGTTTCGCCCAGCCCTTGAGAACTGCATATGGCTTCATGGACACACTCCTGACGAAGCCATATGCAGTTCTCAAGGGCTGGGTGAAACGCGTATAGTGGTGTTTTGGACTAGTGGGCGACCCGTAGTTTCCCAATCCTCAGAGCCGTGACGTCACAAGCACAGAAGGACGCTCAGAGAGAAGCTGGGATTTCAAAGTGCAGGCGAAGGAGCTCCGGAGCACCAAGGGTAGGCGGTGAGAGCTGCGGTGAACCAGTTTATACACATATATTGTGACAAACGCTTGATTGATTTTAGCACATTTAAGTGCACATTTTATATACCTATTTTTTATAAAGTATTTTATACATCAGATCGCGCTATGTAGTGCTATTTTTCTCTCTCATGTATACCATCACCATATTGACGAGACGAGCCTAGAGGGAGTTCCACATATCATCAACACCTACTGGGTAGCAGCCCTATCTGCAAATCGCATTTTTACCATTGACATCTTGTGAGTAGGCATACCACCAGAGCCAAGATTGCATCTCATCATATATCTCTATACCAATACATCTGTACTTAAATTTTTTAACAAAGAAAAAGCCAGCCCCTGCTGGGGACGAAGAATTCCGAATAAATCTCCTCTTCAGGTTTTCTTGAATATATTCAGACATAGCTTTGGTCTCAGGAAGAGAAAGAGGGTAAGATCTGGCTTTGGGAAGAACAGAGCCTGGCAAAAGATCAATGGGCAATCAAAAGGCTGATGTGGGGGAAGAACCTCGGAGCGTACCTTGTCGAAGACATCTTTGAACTCAGCATAAACTTCAGGAAGAGTAGTTTTGTCTTCTTAGGGACCTTTAAACCGCAGATTTGTTGTCTTGGACTGATACAAGACTTGGTACATTGAGGGCTCCACTGTGTGGGTCCTTTGTTGGTCCAATCCAACTGTGTTTTGTGTCGTTGAAGCCAGGGGAGGCCCAAGATTACCTCAACGGATGGTGTATGAATTACGTCCAGAACGATCTCCTCCTTATGGCTGTCTTTAGTGATGAGGGAGAGTTCGCAAGTCTTCAGAGAGATGAAGGCTGGCGGAGGGGACGTCCGTCGATGGCTTCCAAAACAACAGGCACAGATTTATGGAGAAGCGGGATCCTGTTCCTTAAAGCAAAGTCTTGGTCAATAAAATTACCTCCTGAACCAGGAGTCAATAAAGGCGGATGTAGAGACCTGGAACTTGTCACCCTTGAGGAGAATGGGGAGCATGATCCGGCTGGCAAAGTTTCCTGGGAAGAAGGGGAAGGAGAGATAGTGCACAATGTGATCCCCTTATGCCTTATTGAGCTCTGGCGTTTCCCGGATTGAGTGGGCAGCGAGACAGTTGATGACCAGGGTGATCGCAATAGTGACAGAGGCCGCTGTCCCGCCAGCGCTGATTTTCAGTGAAAGATAGTCGTGGCTTCCCAATTGCATAGGTTCCGGATCGTCTGAAAGTGAAGGATCTATAGGAACAAGATTGTGGATAGAGGGTCTGGCCGGAAGAGGCAGAGAGTAAGAGCGTTCAACCTTTCTCTACTGGAGACGCTGGTCGACACGGATACATACCGCAATGAGATCCTCTAATTTAGTAGGTCTTTCTGGAGCAGACAGTTGATCCTTGAGTGGTTCGGCTAAGCCCTGCCAGAAAGCCACAGACAATGCCTCATCATTCCAGGTTGTCTCTGCTGCGATGGTCCGGGAACCCAAGAGCGTACTTAGCGACTGGCCAGAGACCTTGTGAAATATGAAAGAGAGAGGATGCTGCCGTGATCTTGCGACCAGGGGTGTCAAGGACCTGCTTAAATTCTTTTATAAAGCGAAAGTAGTCCTGGGTAATCTCTGGTCTTTGTTCCCAAATGGGGGATGCCCAGGCCAGGGCGTCACCGGTCAGCAGGGCGATGATATAAGCTACTTTCGACTTTGCAGAGGGAAAACGAGAAGGGGTTAATTCAAATTGAATTCCACATTGGTTAAGAAAACCTCTGCATTCGTGGGGGTCACCAGCAGTTAGGAGTAGGGAGACACGGTTCAGCAGACATAGTTAGTTCCGAAGAGGGTGAGAAAGTCGCTGCCGGTCTCGTAGGTCTATTTTGCTGCTGCTGCAGAGAAAAGTTTGCAAAATCCTGGTTTAGAGAGCCGACCTGCGCCTCTAACCGATAGAGATGGTCTAGAGGGCTTGCTTGACCCACCTCAGTGGGGTCCACGTTGGTTGGGCTGAGCATACTGTAACGCTTGTGCTCAACATGAACAAGGCGGGACCCCGGTACTGAGGTGGGAAAGTATAGAACTGTGCACTCACAGCAGCAGAGGCACGCCTGGAGGGTGGATACTCAAGATTGCCGGGTCTGGGTTGGAGAGAGTGGGTTAGCCTTGATACTTGCCGAGGTCGTAGGTAGATGCCAGGAGAGTGGTCAGAGTTCGAAGTGCCGTGGTTTAGGGTTGGAGCCAGTAGAGCAGTAGATAGTCTGTTTGCCGTGGTCAGGGATGGAGAAGAGCGGAAGTCAGAGGCAAGCCGGGGTCGGTAAATCCAGAGAATGGTCCAAAGTCTAGCTGGGTCGGTACACAGGGAGGCAAGCAGCAACAAGGTTAGTACGCAGACAGGAACGAGGCAGGAATAGAGATGTGGGAACACAAGGCTACCAATAACTATGCCCAGCCAAAGAGGAAGTGACAGAGCTGAGCATATATAGCATCAGGAGTTCAATGAGAGAAGGGGGTGGAGCGGAGGAGCGGCCTCTGCAGAGGCAGGGATAGGCTGTGAGAAGCAAGAGACAGGTGAGGGAGAAATTAGAGTTGGCGCGCAGCTCTGGAGTGGTGCACACACGTCACGTGTGTGCGCCATGCGGGGCGGCCCCGCAGCACAAGTGGAGGGGCAGAGCCAAGCTCTGTGGGAACCTTGAAAGCCCTCAGTGGGCGCGCACACTATGTAAGGTGCAAGGGAGGCTGTACAGCAGGGGGCAAGGAGGAATCACACCGTGGGGGACGCGCTCTCTGATCTCTTGCAATGGGATGCTGTGCAGCAGGAGGTAAGGCGGGAACACGCCGCAGGGGACATGTTCCCCGATTCCTTACATAGATGTATTATGTAGCAGAATGGATGTATCAGACAAAGCACAATTAAATAGTAAATTAATCTTTGAAAGAGGAGTGAGAAACCATATACATTTGTTATTAGGGATAGTTTATAGTGGTTTATGTCAAGAATGCACCTAAATCAATGTCAACATTGAGACCTAGAGGTACTTGTAACGATGCACTCACCACAAAAAAGGCGTGACCGCGAGGCCGAGACTGATGTGGGGATTTGATAAACGCTAACCCACAGCCATGAGGGTGCGTGTTGAGTGTACATAGGTCGAGGTAGCCGTGTCGGGGTAGGAGAAGTCAGGATGGTCAGTGATACTTGCCGAGGTCTGGATTGGAGAGGTACGAATCTTTGCATGTACTTTTGCCAAGGTCGGGATTGGATAGGTGTGGATCGTCGTGGGTAAGCTGGGGTCAGGAGCCGAGAGGTACGGATCGTCGTTGGTAAGCCGGGTCAGAAGCGGAGAAGTGCGGAATCCAAAACACAAACAAGGTCAGGCAACACAGGATAAGACATGCAAGGCTCAGACAGGAGGCAGGACTGCAGTGAACACAGGGCACATAAACAAGGTTATGCTCAGCCTATGTGCCAGAGGGCAGGCTGAGCATATATAGGAAGAACAGACCAATGAGTAGGAAGCATACTCCCTAGTATACATGCCTGTGGTTGGCGGATGGAGACAAGGCAGGTGAATCCTATAACACAGCGGAACAGAGGAGACTCTGCGCACGTGGGCGGGTGCTGCGCATAGCAGGTGCGCGCTGCATGACGGTAACGTCACCACGCGAGCGAAGCCTGAAGGCGGGGCCAGCAGGAACGGCATGTAGTGCCGCGTAAGGTCCACGCGTGCCCCTAGAAGGTACGCTGGTAATGACTGGTCTGTGAGATGTGCTGCAGGAGGCAGCAGGCAGGACACCAGATCGCGGGTCTGGGTAAGCTGGGAGCGTGTCGGAAGGGGCGTGGATGACGGATCCTTACAGTACTAAAGTTTTTACAGTATGGTCTCAAGTTTAGATATGGCATTGATAGTGTCAACTCCTCTCCAATAATGTGGTAGTTTGTCTATTCCAATGCATATGATGCCTGTAGGATTCTGGTTATGTTGTTCAGAGAAATGCCTAGACAAAGTACATGCTGTAAAAATCCCTTTTGGATATTTGTAATATGTTCTGAAAAACGTAATTTTAGCTTTCTTGTTATACATCCTTCATACTGCTTTTTGCAGGGGCACTGTATAAGATAAACTATATTCGTGGAGTCACAATTAATAAAGTGATTCGTCTTATGGTTGATTCCAGTATGAGTAGAGATGAAACCCTTAACATGTTTGGACCCATGTGGATTTAATTTACACATCTTACACTCCAGGCATTTGTAAAAGCCTTTAGTGTCCATGAATGAGACAATTGGTGTGTCAGTGAGATGGTTTAAAACAACTTGGAGCTATTTTAGTTTTGAGTGTATTGGTCTTAGTGAATACTATTTTAGGGGCCTGTGGAAGATGAGATTGAAGACTAGGGTCTTTTAATACCAAATGCCAGTGTTTGTTTATAACCTTTTTGATTTTGGGGGCTAAAGAATTGTATTGTGTGATAAAGGTATATTAATCATTTTATCTGATTCATTGGAAGTTTTGGCTTTTGTGGAATTATATTTTTTGTTTCAACTAGTTTTTATTAGTTTTTCCAGATTTATATCACAAGAATAAAACAAAAGTAATAATAACAACAAACAATACTATCAGATGATAATTACATAGTAGTGCGGTATAATACAAAACCAAACAATATTCTACAATACAATACTCTGCACTTCACATGAATAGACATAATGAAAAGGAAAAAAGAAGAGAGAGAGAGAGAGGGGAGGGAAAGCACCATCCTACCTTGAAAACATATACTTATTCGGTAATACAGTACTACCTATAATACTTCCTTGTGCATCTTCTAATATTTATATAGTACAGTGTATCTTATTATATATTAGTGAAAGCACTGTATGCCTGTCTGCATCTTCCTGTGTCCCTACGGACAATCTGATTGCACCTTTGGCCTGTCACTCCGCCTCAGGCCATGCCCGCCCTCGCACACCTCTAATTGGTCTGCGGTCCGCCCCCGCACAACTCTCATTGGTCTGCGGCCAACACCACTGCCACACTGTCCCACCCCTCACTGACCTACACCACTGACACACTCTCCCACCACTCACTCACTGAGCTTTGGGAACGCTTGCCAGCACCTAACCCTCACTGCTCTGAGAGATTTGCACCTAACCCTGAGATTTCCACCTAACCCTCACTGCTTTGAGAGATTTGCACCTAACCCTGAGATTTCCACCTAACCCTCACTGCTCTAAACCCAGAAAACCCCACCCTCACACAACACCACACACACCGCACGCTCACACCGCCTCTTACGGCCTACACTGCCAACACACCTCCCTTCACCTCACCGCACTGTCTCATCCTCACCTCTCCAACGGACACCGCACCCCCCCCCTCGAGGCAACAGCGCTATGTGATACTCACATATTCACATCACCAACGGACACTGCACGTGGCCGCAGCTACTCCGGAGATCACACCACACAGAAACAACATTAACCCCCCCCCCCCCCCAGGCAGCAGCGCTGTCTGATCCCCCCCAACCCCCCAGGCAACAGCGCTGTGTGATACTCACATCACCAACGGACACCGCACGTGGCCGCAGCTGAGGTCTGTGAGGTGCAGGGAGCAGTGGCGGCGGCCAGTGCCAGGGAGGCAGCCACCGTGATCGGGGACAGTGCAACTCCGCGCCAGTGACACCCCTCCCCTACCTCTACTTCCGGCCGCCGCCATCTTAGGCACTTGGTGCCGCGAGGGAGGAAGGGGATCCTTCAGCCCGCCGCCATCTTGGCCACTCAGCGCCGCGAGGCAGCCTGCCTGGCCACTGGCTGTTCCCCCGCCGGGGAGGGGGATGACTTGGAGCGCCGGGGAGGGGGGGCATGTGGGGAGGGGGGTATTAACCCCCCCCTCCCGAGGCAACAGCGTTGTGATCCCAACATTAACCCCCCCCCACCCCCCCCCAGGCAACAGCGCTGTGTGATCCCAACATTAACCCCCCCCACCACCCCCCCTCAGGCAACAGCGCTGTGTATCCCAACATTAACCCCCACCACCACCCCCCCCCCAGGCAACAGCGCTGTGTGATCCCAACATTAACCCCCCCACCACCCCCCCCAGGCAACAGGGCTGTGTGATCCCAACATTAACCCCCCCAACCCCCCCCCGAGGCAACAGCGCTCTGTGATCCCAACATTAACCCCCCCACCACCCCCCCCAGGCAACAGCGCTGTGTGATCCCAACATTAACCCCCCCCCGAGGCAACAGCGCTGTGTGATCCCAACATTAACCCCCCCCCCACCACCCCCGCCCCCCCAGGCAACAGTGCTGTCTGATCCTCACCTCTCCAACGCCCACCGCACGGAGCTCCTCCTGTGGACGCAACACACACACCCAGCATTAAAAAACCCCCACCCCTCCCCACATCACCCCACCCACCCCCTCCCCACATCACCCCACCCCACCCTCCCCACATTACCACATCCCCCCAAAACCCACATCCCCCCCCACACCCACACCCCCCCAAACCACATCCCCCCCCCCAAACCCACACTCAATACAATCAAAATTTCAACGTACGTCTACACCAACACACCCCCTCCGCTGGAAACACACCTCCCACCAATACTCACCTCTTCTTGAAATAAAATATATTTGGAACACAATTAAAATTGAGCCGTCTGTGTCATTTATTGCACTAACACTCATCTCACCCACACACACACTATAAATATTATCATACCAACTTCAACAAACCACAAACACACTCAATTCACTGCACTCATCTTTTCTTTACATTAATTTAAACAACACACACTTCACCATTACTACTATCAAAAATTCACATAACCATCTTTCACCAACACTTTCCAACACTAACATTTTCACAACTAACAACCGTAAAAACTAACATACACTTACCAAAATTGCCTTCATATACATGTGCTTTCTACTGTTGTTGTTTTACAAATACACTTTTCACAAATATTACATAACATTCACATTAGCTAACAATTTTACAATACAACATTTACACATACTTATTCACACTTCACATCCCGGGCAACGCCGGGTCTCTCAGCTAGTTGATAATATAGTATAAAACGGCAAGATAAGGGAGATATTGCTAACAAAAGTATTGCTGGGACTTAGGCTGCGCTTATAGTGCCGGTGACGCGACACCGCAGCAAAACAAATGTATTGCCGTCGTAGCGTGCGCTTATAGAAAAGCGAGACGCGACGGAGCAACGGGAGCGACACTGGTGGCGCAAATTTTTGAAACCGGTCTAATTTGATTTTTCAGAGGCTGTTGCCACATGTGACAACCTCTGAACCAATCAAAGACGTGGTCGCCCGCGACGTCGCCGGAAAGCGAATTACAACTTTTGCTAGTGGTTACGGGTGACGTAATCCGTCGCATCATCGTTGCGCGCACTATAAGCGCGCCTTTGTTGCTCCTTACTCCTCCACCATTAAGCCTCAGATATTCATTATTTCAACGACTCAACAATGATTCCAACATGGTACTGGAAATTGGGACCCCAGGCTGGTAGGTACCCGAAATGCAGCTGGGGAAGAGCAAGGAGGTGTTCGGAGTAGCTGGGGCATTGATGACGCGGATAGGATAAATCCGTTGGGACTCCCATCTGCTGATGTGGCCTGCCGTAAAAAAAAACCACTCTGCGCTGCACAAAACCATGCAAGATTGGAACGTGGAACGTGGAACATTAACGGCCTGAACGCAGGAAAATTGGAATTGTGAAAAGGGAAATGATTCGACTCAACATCTACATATTGGACATCAGTGAAATCCATTGGACTGGCAATGGCTTCTTCAATTCCGGTGAGCACACGGTGTATTATTCTGGAAATGACACCATGAGACGGGGAGGAGTGGGCTTTATTGTGAACAAGAAAATTGCCAAAGCCACCAAGAGCTATTAGACACTCAGCGACCGAATAATGGCCATCCGAATTGAGAGAAACCTCGTGACATAACGGTTCTGCAAATATACTACCCAACAGCAGACGCACATGAAGAGGAAGTGGAAGAGTTCTATGGCAAACTTCAGGATGCCCTAAGATAAACACCCAATAAGGACATTATCTACATTATTGGTGATTTGAATTCCAAAGAGGGAACTATGGCAGAACCGAAATCATTGGAAGATTCGGTTTAGGAGTGGGGAACGAGGCAGGAGACGGACTGGTTCAATTCTGTCAAGAACATCGGCTAACGATCACCAACACTTGGTTCGAACAACCCAAATGGTGGCTGTACACCTGGACATCACCAAGTGGAGAACACAGCATACCCAGTTTTTTTAAAAAGCGCCCGATTACATTTTTTCCTTCCATTTAAATGAAATGCCGGGGACGGCGCGAAGCCTCTGTAAGTTCACTTAGCTTGACTCAGACAGATTCGGGCAACGCGGCGTCAAATAACACCACGGGGTCACGTGATGTGACGTCACATGACCCTGCTGTGTCATTTGACGCTTGAGACGAGGTAAGGGGGGGCGGGAGCAGTGGGGGAGAACCAGCAGGGGGGGGCACAGGGCAAAAGTTTGTGCACCCCTTCCTTAAATGAACAATATCTCCCCTCTATCCGACCATCTGTCTCTATATGACCATCTGTCATGTACAGCACACTGATGAGCACATGACTTAGACATGCAACCAGGGTTAATACACATGACTACTCTATACAGGGGTGCGCAAAGTGGGGAGAACTAGATTTTTAGATGGGGTGGAGGTGCGGCTATTACAGGGGCCCCGCGCTTCCCCGAAGGCATTTAAAATAAATGCCGGGGATCGTGCGAGGCCTCTGTAACTTTACTTACCTTGCCTTCCAAGGACGCATCTCCATGGCAACCCAGCGTCAAATTACGCCACAGGGTAAAGTAACGTTATGTTGCCATGGAAATGTGACATCACATGACACCGCAACATAATTTGATGCCGAAGCCGTGGAGGGGGGCGCGAGCCAGAGGCGAGAGGAGACAGGGGGGCGCATGAAGGAAACTTTGCGCACCCCTGCTTTAGATTAAAGAAAAATTATTAGAAGAACATACAATTACAATAAATGCAGAACAGTTTCTTAAAACAAAAGTAAAAAACATACATAGTAATTCCTATACTTTACCACATCATAGGCTTCCCCAGAGAGGTCACTGTCATATCAAAGATGAGAACTCACGTGTCTGATCCCAAAAACACATCTCTTGCTGAATTTGCGCTTTGTCATACTCTAGCCTGCGGTACCCATGCTTGGACACCGTGATTGCTGCCACTCTCTAAATGTCTTGTTCTAGCCTGCAGTGCCTATACTTGTCCACTTGGATTGCTGCTGCTAAACTAAGGAACCTTCCAGACCCCGATACCTGACACCTCTGCACCTGTGCTCTACCTCTCAGCCTGCATATATAAACCTCCCTTTCCTGTTTATACTGGTTCCTCAGCTCTTGCTAGGTTCCTGTGTTTTCTGCTGTGCTAGCTATTGCTATCATCCTGTTCCAGTCTCCTCATTGCCGACCTCTGCTTGTTACCTCACTACGCTATCTGCCGCATGCCTCTGACCTCTGCTTGTTACCTGACTACGCTATCTGCCGTCTGCCTCTGACCTCTGCTTGTGACCCCTACCACGCTCCCTGCTGTTCCTGCCACTGGGATCCACTCCAGCCGAAGTCAAATCCTTAACACGCTTATACTTAAAAAGTAGGGCTTTTTATCCTAACTTCCCTTAATTGGGAACACCATAAGCCCACCCCTGACATAAATCAGCTACTGAGTTAACAGGTTTACGACTTAGAAAAAACCCTCTAAAAGACATTTAATATCTGCCTAAATATATGAAAGACCTCATATCTTAATTCCTCTAGTACTTTGGCACACGTGAGTGATATCAATAGATTCAGGCAAGTTTGCTGAATGTAGCAAGACTCATGTTGACAGACTTGCTCCTAAGTTTGAGCGACAAATGGATATCTGCCCCTTATCGCCTCCTAGATATGAAAAGTTTGGCCTCATTTGATTTGTTTAATTGAAACATTTACAAATATCTATCCTGTATACTTCAGAATAGATTTCATCACATAACTGCATTTTTAATAAAGTCCTCCAACTAAGTGGTGACCTGTGTGTTACCTCTCTGTGATGCCCAAGTAATCATTCAAGAATGTCACTTTCCTTTGAGGCTGACAGCCCAGGATCTGGTCATCGTTTATAGCCTTCTAAGCGACACATGTCACTTATAGTGGGCCATCAGTGATAGACCCACCTCCCCTCCCCTATTAAGCCCTCTTGGTAGATCAGCACAGACACAGGAAGGGTCTTGTCCTATCATAAACACAATATCTTGTATTTTTAAAACAAATGGTAACCACATTAACCCCTGAAACACCAGATTGATTCAAATACTTAATATCTCACAACATTATCATGACAATCAGTAAAAAGAAATTCCAATGGCTTTCAGACAATGTTATTAAGCCTTTGGGAATCCCAAATGAAGAAAAACACTGCACACTTCCGAATCCCCACTATAAGTGTAACCCTGTTTCCCCCACCCCTAAGTGAGATCTGGGGGGTAGGATATAATTTGCTACTGGTGCTGCCCTTTACCTGTTGGCTCACAGGAGCCTAAGCCTCCGCCGCTGGGAGCCTGGGGTGAATTACTCTTACCACTTACTACATGGTACAGCGCCTCCACCTGTGTGGGATCCCAGCAGAGTGGAAGCAGCTCCTCACAGGACACAATCACATAACTCACACAATGATGTAAAATAGCAAAGGTCTTTACGGGAACAATATGAACACGCTTATCACTCTATAAACTCCAAAACTCTATCATAACTATTAGCACAAATGCCCACACATCGCACAAGGATGTAACCCCACGCACTATGTACCCCACACCGTGTACACAGCCCCCAAAGTCCCACACCCAACCTCCCTTTGTGTGTGAGACAGCGCTGCCCACAATGTGTATGTACTTAGTTGGTGCACTTATTTACGATACCTGCCCAGTTTGCCAGCACCTCGGCCGCCAATATCTTCGCAAAGGATCCGCCGATCCACGATCTCCTCGGTGACGTGATCTTCACGCGAGAACTGTCCGCTGGGGAATCCAACTCTGTAGCAATTTCTATCTTCTTAGGGGGTCTGGTCTCAGACCACAACCATCAGGGCCGCGCAGCACTGCAGCTGTGTCCCTGAACTTAACTCACTGCTAAAGGGCAAAGTCCCTAACTGCAGGGGCCTTTCCTACAGCAGCCACAAACTCAAACGATGTCTCAGGGCCTAGCTGGGGCCTAGGGGGTTACTGGGCCTAGTGCAGTGGGTCCCTGACCCCTGCACACACAACCTACCCTGTCTCACTCCCAGCTCCTACTGACTGCATGGTCTCTGCCTGATGACTACATCCTGTCAGCCAGAGGAATCCTAGATCACTATTGGCTCCCTGGCATCACCTGGGCTCCAGACCCTGAGGCTGCTGGGAGTTGTAGTCCCTTGCAGAGCTCTTTGCTATTGGGGCCGCGTGTGCAATCTCTACTGCGTATGCACGAATCTATAATGGCCGCCGCTGCACTCAAGTGCGCGCGACTCTGAGTAGACCCTGAGCTACAGAGCGCCACTTTGCCCATTCTGCGATCGCTCTGCGCATGCGCGCACACACAAAACATGGCGGCGCCCTGCGGAGGGAGCCGCCGGCGAGCCTGTCGCCCTCCCCGCAACATCCCCCTGGCACAGAAGGTAAAGGGTGGGGAACGGGATACCGGGGGACCAGGTTACATAAACAAACCAAAACCTGCATTGTAAAGCTTTCTACGGTTCATTTAGGAAACTAAGATATAACTCTGCAGCTCTTTCCGTTCCTACTTGTGGCTCTCTGCAGGTTGCCGACCCCCAGCGGCTGCCTCTCTTCCTCACTATCCTGCTTGTGGCTGTGGGGGGCCCCGGCCGGGCCTTTTGTTGCCGCCGGGCCCAACATCTCGCCAGGTGCCTCTCTCCTGTACTGTCCCACGCCGGGCTCTGTGACTTAGGCTCACGCCGCAAGTTGCGACACACACATCTCGCAAGACCAGCATAAGAGTCCCCTCTGGTGGCTTCGGGCCCCCCCTACCCCTGCCCCTCCCGCAGCTACTGCCAGGATAGTGAGGGAGAGAGGCAGCAACTGGGTGTCAGCAACCTGCAGAGAGCCGCCCCCCTCTTCCCCCCTCCCCTCGCAGCCACCGGCAAAACAGTGAGGGGGGCCCAATGTGTGTATGTACATATAATGTGTGTGTTGGAGGGGTGTAGGTTGTTTTTTGGGGGGCGTTGTTTATGTATGTATGTATTGTGACAAACGGCTTACTCCGGGGCTCCGTCGTTTGTCCGGGACTGTTTAGAACACGGTCTTTTAGGGTAGGTTAAATGATGAGGCGTCACGTACTGTTCCTTTAAACAGGCTATGCCTGGTTTATTCAGTCCCAGGCACTGAGACTGCCACAGTGCATACAACAGAAAACAGATCAAAACAAAAGCTGCTCACCTGAGCGATAACTTAACTTAGATATCCCTGACTCAGGGTTGGAAGTGGCTTTTCCACTCCCAACAACAAAACAAGGTACTTTTGCAGTCTTACACAAATGAACAGAAAGATTGAACCTGTTTGGGGAAGAGGCTTCTCCCCTCTGTAGTTCAGCAGCCTTCCAGCCTCCTGGCTCTTGTGGAGAGACCAGAGCAAACAGGAAATCAGTCTTACATACCTGATTCCTAATTAGCATGACAGGTGACAGAAATCAGGCAGCAGACAAACTCTGGTCTGGATCTCTCATCCCTCAGTTCCAGCGCTTGCCAAACTGTGGGATGGAGTGTATGTATTATAAGGCTGCACTCCCAGGCCAAACAGGATAGAAACTGTCTAGTATCCTGGGAGCCCTATATACGGAATTTATTACCATCCCCTGGTTTCTGTCACATATCCTCCCCCCCAGCTCAGACCTCGAGGGATGAGCGACCATGGATATTAGGGAGTGCATCCTTGACAACCCGTCAGCATTGCCATGTTTGTGCCCTGACCTGTGTTCCACAGAAAATTTAAAGGGTTGTAGGCTTAGGAACCACCTGGTCACTCTAGCATTCTTTTCCCTGTTTTGACACATCCAGGTAAGAGGTGCATGATCTGTGACCAACCGGAATTTTCTCCCCAACAGATAGTATTTGAGCGTCTCTACAGCCCACTTTATTGCGAGACACTCTTTCTCTACTATGGAGTAATTTTTCTCCTGGGGATTTAGTTTCCTACTTAAATAAAGGATGGGGTGCTCCTCACCTTGAGACTCCTGGGAGAGTACCGCCCCCAGCCCTACCTCAGATGCGTCGGTTTGGACTACGAACTCTTTGGAGAAGTCAGGTGTGACCAACACTGGTTGGGCACAGAGAGCTTCTTTCAGGCTTCTAAAGGCCTGTTCGGTTTCGGGGGACCACTTTACCATTAGCGGTCCTCTTGCTTTTGTGAGGTCAGTTAGTGGGGTTGCCTTAGTTGCAAAATTGGGAATAAACCTTCTATAGTACCCAATTAACCCCAAAAAGGTCCTTACTTGTTTTTTTGTAACTGGCCTTGGCCAATTTTGTATCGCCTCCACTTTGAGTGTTTGGGGTTTGAGTAAACCTCTGCCAATAGAATATCCCAGATACTTGGCCTCCTCCAGACCAATAGTGCATTTAGCGGGGTTAGCAGTTAGTCCAGCAGACCGGACTGCGTCAAGCACAGCTTGGACCTTTGGAAGGTGGGATTGCCAATCTTCACTATGGATTACCACATCATCCAGGTAGGCGGCAGCATACCGAGCATGTGGTTTTAAAATTTTATCCATCATTCTTTGGAATGTGGCGGGAGCTCCATGTAAGCCAAAAGGCAACACCTTATACTGAAAGAGGCCGTCTGGGGTTGAGAAGGCTGTCTTTTCTTTTGCCCTTTCTGTGAGGGGAACCTGCCAGTACCCTTTTGTTAGGTCTAGGGTTGTGAGATATCGGGCTTTGCCCAGTCTCTCTACAAGTTCATCTACCCTGGGCATAGGATAAGTATCAAATTTTGACACCGCGTTTAGTTTCCGGTAGTCATTACAAAACCTTGTTGTACCATCTGGCTTTGGGACTAAGACTATAGGGCTGTTCCACCCACTTTGGGATTCCTCAATTACACCTAGTTTTAGCATTTTTTTAACCTCTAAACTTATAGCCTTTCTTTTGGCCTCTGGGATTCGGTACGGTTTAAGGTTAACTCGGACCCCTGGTTCAGAGACTAGGTCATGTTCAATTACGCTAGTTCGACCTGGCCGTATAGAGAAGATTTCTTTGTTTCTTCTCACTAAATTCTGAACCTCTCGTTTCTGATGAACAGACAGGGTTTCAGCTATGCTAACCTCTGGGTCAGTTTCTTGACTCTCTGACGGACCTGGGGGTACTAGGGTTAACAAGACTTCTCTATCTTTCCAGGGCTTGAGTAGGTTTATATGGTATATTTGCTCAGGTTTCCTCCTACCTGGCTGTCTTACCTTATAATTTACTTCTCCCACTCTTTCCAAGACCTCATATGGCCCATGCCATTTAGCAAGGAATTTACTCTCCACGGTGGGAACCAGAACTAGTACCCTATCACCTGGAGAAAAAATTCTGACCCTAGCACCCTTATTATATGTATTCCTCTGTGCTTCTTGAGCTTTCTCCATGTGTTCCCTCACTATGGGTAGGACTGCAGCAATGCGGTCCTGCATCTGGGCAACATGCTCTATTACACTTCTGTAAGGGGTAACCTCGTGTTCCCAAGTCTCTTTGGCTATATCCAGTAAACCCCTTGGGTGTCGGCCATACAATAGTTCAAACGGGGAGAAGCCTGTGGATGATTGGGGAACTTCCCTAATGGCAAATAACAGGTACGGTAACAAACAATCCCAGTTTTTCCCATCTTTATCAACCGCCCGCCGTAACATGCTCTTTAAGGTTTTATTGAACCTTTCCACTAAACCATCTGTTTGTGGATGATAGACTGAGGTTCTGAGATGCTTGATTTTTAGGAGTTTACATAGCTCTTTCGTTACTTGGGACATAAATGGTGTTCCCTGGTCAGATAGAATCTCTTTAGGAATCCCGACCCGGGAAAACAGAACTACTAACTCTTTTGCTATGTTTTTAGCTGAGGTGCTACGTAGGGGAACTGCCTCCGGATATCGGGTGGCATAATCTAATATTACCAATATATGCTGATGTCCCCTAGCAGACTTTATTAGGGGTCCTACTAGATCCATAGCAATCCGGTCAAATGGTACCTCTATTATGGGAAGGGGTACCAATGGGCTGCGGTACGCCTTGAACGGGGCGGTGATCTGACATTCTGGGCATGAGGAACAATAATTCGTAATTTCTGCCAGAACCCCAGGCCAATAGAAGCTTCGGAGAACCTTTTCTTTTGTCTTTTCCACCCCTAGGTGTCCCCCCAATGGATGACTATGTGCGAGGTGTAATACTACGTTACGGAATGTCCGTGGTACCAACAATTGTTTAGTTGTAACTGATTTCCTTTTATCAACCCGATATACTAGGTCGTTCTCTACCTCGAAGTAGGGGTAAGCAAGTGACCTATCTGGTTGGCCAGGAGTACTATTCTGGTCCCGTATATTTCCCCTTGCTACCGCTAATGTGGGGTCCTCCCACTGGGCCTTCTTAAAACCCCCAGGACTGACCTCTAGGTCAGCGAGGGTCTTATCCGGTTCTGGGGTGGTAAGTGTCTGCTCAACATCTTGATTTGGGGTATTCCCTACCAAAGTAGTGATGGGGAAGGGAATTTTACAGCACTCCTCCTTTTCCCCCTTCTTATTTGGGCCCTCGTCAACCTCCATTTCTGAAAAAGGGAAAGGATTTGTTTCTTCTAATACTTCGTTATGGTCCGCTATTGAACTCTGGGCGCTATTCTGAGCGGGGGACCACATTTTTAGAAAATGGGGAAAGTCGGTCCCTATTAACACATCATGTGCCAGTTTGGGTACAATACCCACCTTGAAATCTAAAGAACCAAACTCTGTTTCAAAAAAAACATCAACAGTGGAATATTCATGATTATCCCCATGTATACAACAAATTGCCACTCTTTGTGAACTGTTTCTCTGTTTCTTCTTAATGGGCAAGAGGTATTCGGACACTAGTGTGACCATGCTCCCAGAGTCAAGAAGTGCCCGAACCCTCTTACCATTAACCTTTACAAATGCCCACAGATGGTTATTCAAGGGGTCCTCTGGGCTAGGGCCCATACATTGGGACAACAGCGAATAAGGTTCCACGCTGTTGCATTGCATGGGCTCATCATTTAGTGGGCAGATTTTTTGCTGTGTGGCCCCTCTCATGACAATTTACACATTTAGGTACATAGTCTGTGTCCCACTTAGAGCCTTTTCCCGGCTCCCCATGTTGGCTATTGCCCTTAGTGTGCGAACCACTGTTGCTTGTGCTGCGTGAAGGGGGTCGCCGCTCTTCAGCGCCCCTTAACCCCGGTACCCTTTTACCGTCTCTGGAAGAGTCCTGGAACCTCGGGTAGTGGGGTTGCTCCACGACTGTGGGTTGCGGGTGCTCTTCTGCTGCATTGTACCTTTCTACGAGGGCCACAAGCTCATCCGCATTGTGGGGGTCACTCCGACTGACCCAACGGCGTAAGGCAGAGGGAAGTTTCCTCAAGAACTGGTCCATGACCAACCGTTCCACGATGTGGCTGGCTGAGTTGATCTCGGGTTGTAGCCACTTCCGGGCGAGGTGGATGAGGTCATACATCTGGCTTCGGGTGGCTTTATCCATCGTGAAGGACCATGCGTGAAACCTTTGGGCGCGAACAGCCGTGGTTACGCCGAGGCGGGCGAGGATCTCGAACTTCAATTTTGCATAGACGTTTGCTTCGGCTGGCTCTAGATCAAAGTAAGCCTTCTGGGGTTCGCCGCTTAGGAAGGGTGCGATTAGACCAGCCCACTCAGCTTCTGGCCATCCCTCTCTCTGTGCCGTGCGTTCAAACGTGAGAAGATAGGCTTCCACATCATCCGAGGGTCCCATCTTCTGAAGGTAGTGGCTTGCCCTGGTCATTTTCGGAACTGGGGCTGCCGCTGCCAGTGGAAGGTTACTGATAGTCCCCCTCAGGATCTCGAGTTCCTGCTGTAAGCCCTGAGCGAACCGCTGTTGCTCCTCTCTCAGCAAGCGGTTTGTCTCTTGCTGGTTTGCATTCGCGTTTTGCAGGGCTTCATTCGTCTGTTGCTGGTTTGCATTCGCCTGTTGCTGGTTGGCATTAATCTCTTGCTGGGCTATTAGCAGCTGTTGCTGGGCTGCATTCGTCTGCTGCTGGTTTGCATTAGTTTCTTGCTGGGCTATTAACAGCTGTTGCTGGGTTTCATTCACGTCTTTCTGGGCAGCGACATTGCGTACCAGCGCACCCACCACGTCTTCCATCTTGTTTGCAGAGGATGAAACAAACTTTTTTTTTTTTTTTTTTTTTTTTCTTTCAAAGTTCTTCAACCCGCAGACCCCCTAGTGCTCTGCCCGCATTCTCCACCATATGTGACAAACGGCTTACTCCGGGGCTCCGTCGTTTGTCCGGGACTGTTTAGAACACGGTCTTTTAGGGTAGGTTAAATGATGAGGCGTCACGTACTGTTCCTTTAAAACAGGCTATGCCTGGTTTATTCAGTCCCAGGCACTGAGACTGCCACAGTGCATACAACAGAAAACAGATCAAAACAAAAGCTGCTCACCTGAGCGATAACTTAACTTAGATATCCCTGACTCAGGGTTGGAAGTGGCTTTTCCACTCCCAACAACAAAACAAGGTACTTTTGCAGTCTTACACAAATGAACAGAAAGATTGAACCTGTTTGGGGAAGAGGCTTCTCCCCTCTGTAGTTCAGCAGCCTTCCAGCCTCCTGGCTCTTGTGGAGAGACCAGAGCAAACAGGAAATCAGTCTTACATACCTGATTCCTAATTAGCATGACAGGTGACAGAAATCAGGCAGCAGACAAACTCTGGTCTGGATCTCTCATCCCTCAGTTCCAGCGCTTGCCAAACTGTGGGATGGAGTGTATGTATTATAAGGCTGCACTCCCAGGCCAAACAGGATAGAAACTGTCTAGTATCCTGGGAGCCCTATATACGGAATTTATTACCATCCCCTGGTTTCTGTCACAGTATGTATGTATGTATGTATGGTGTATTTGTAAATACATTGTTTTGCACAGAAAAACAATGAAAAAACTAAATAAAGGGATTTTTTATTGTGAGATGCATTATATTCCCCTACATATTTTGTCGTATGTTACTGCTTATACAGTATATACCTATGTGTGACCAGTATATGCATGTGTTTGTGGTGTGTGTAATTAGGGTGACCAGATTTTTAAAATCAAAAACCGGGACACAAAAAAAATTATTAATACAACAAATAACATTACTAAAAAATGAATATTA
>NC_134483.1:318973345-319063345 GCF_040206685.1 Ascaphus truei
TTACTTTTCCACCTCCCACTGCATACCCTAAATATTTGGTTTCCGCTTTACCCAAGGCACATTTCTTAGGGTTGGCTGTGAGCCCTGCATCTCTTAGAGATTTGAGGACTGCTTTTAGCCTATTTAGATGGGCCCGCCAGTGTTTACTATAAATGACAATGTCATCTAGGTAGGCTGCGGTATAAGTCCTATGGGGCCTCAGTACCTTATCCATGAGTCTCTGAAATGTGGCTGGGGCTCCATGCAGTCCAAATGGCATTGTCACAAACTGGTATAAACCCATGGGAGTGGCAAAGGCTGTTTTGCATTTGGACTTTTCCTCAAAGGGTTTTTGCCAGTATCCTTTTGTCAAGTCCAACGTGGATATATATTCCGCGTTACCAAGGGCGTCAATTAATTTGTCCACCCTTGGCATCGGATATGCGTCAAACTTGGATACCGCATTGACCTTTGGGAGGTCCACACAAAATCTTACCTTCCCATCGGGTTTAGGGACCATAACTAGTGGACTACACTACTCACTGCATGATTCCTCAATCACTCCTAAGTGTAACATTTCTTGTACCTACTTAGCTACCAGAGCCCTACGACTTTCAGGCAACCTATAAGGACTGGAACGTACTTTAGCTCCAGGTGCTGTCTCGATTGCATGGGAAATTAAGTTAGTTTGTCCTGGTAAGTCAGAAAAAACATCCTGGAATTGTGAAATTATTGCTAACAAGTCCCCTTTTTGTTCAGAGGACAACTGTTTACCCATTGGGATTTTATCGTCACTCACGATGTTCTCCCGTGGAGGCTGACGACCCAAGTCCGTTTCCTCCTCCACTGGGTGGATGAATAGAGACCGCTGCATCTTCCAGGGTTTCAGCAAGTTCACATGGTAAATTTGTTTACCCTTCCTGGACCCTGGTTGAGCGATCTCGTAATCCACATCACCCGTACGGCGGAGTACTTCGAATGGGCCCTGCCATTTGGCCAGGAGTTTACTCTCGCAACTGGGTAACAATAACATCACCTGGTCTCCTGGGTGAAACACTCTCATGCGAGCATTCTGATTGTAATGTCTCTCCTGACTATCCTGGGCTGATCTAAGATTCTCCCTGGCAAAATGGCCGACCACATCTAGGCGCTTCCTAAGGTCTAGTACATATTGCAGGGTATTCTTAGAAGGGGACTGCTGTTCCTCCCAGGACTCCTTTAGGAGGTCTAGGATACCCCGCGGTTGGCAGCCATAGAGCAATTCAAATGGAGAGAATCCCGTGGAGGCCTGGGGAACTTCCCGCACTGCAAACAGCAGAAAAGGGAGAAGTTCATCCCAGGCTCTCTTTTCTGAGTCTACAAATTTCCTCAACATCCCTTTTAGAGTTCGGTTAAATCTTTCCACCAATCCATCAGTCTGTGGATGGTAGACCGATGTCCGAACAGACTTGACCTCTAATAACTTTAAGACATCCTGCATCAGTTTAGCCATGAAATTTGTACCTTGGTCTGTCAACATAACCTGGGGAAGTCCAACCCGTGAGAACAGATCCAACAACTTGTTGGCTACTTGCTTCGCCGTTGCTGTTCTCAGGGGGAACACCTCAGGATACCTTGTTGCATAGTCTACTATTACAAGGATAAACCTGTGTCCTTTCGCAGAAGGTTCTAGAGGTCCTACCAAGTCTACCCCAATCCTCTCAAAGGGAACTGACACCAAGGGTAGAGGAACCAAAGGGGCTGGTTTTTGTCCTTTTGGACTAGTTAGCTGGCACTCCGGACATGCTGCACATAGCTTAGCAATATCACTATGCATCCATGGCCAATAGAATCGGGATGAAATACGGTCCAATGTTTTATCCCTGCCCAGGTGACCACCCCAAGGGACAGTATGGGCTAGAGTGAACACAGATTTGACAAACGCCTTGGGAACCAATATCTGTCTGGTGACCTCCCCTGTTTGTGTCTGCCTATTCACCCTATATAGGATATCCTTTGATAGCTCAAAATGGGGGAATACTATCACCCCCTGTGCATCTAAAATCTGTTCATCAATTTTCACCACCTTGTCATACTGTCTCGCAAGGACTGGGTCTTCCCTTTACTTCTGGCGAAAGTCAGGGAGGTAAAGGTCTGGTAAATCTCCAGGGCCCATATCCCCCTCCCTTTGGCCATCCCCAGCCATCACTTGTGACCTCTGACTACTAGAATGGTCACCTTGAGACCCAGATTTCTGCAACCAGTCCTGTTTGTCCAAGCGTCTTTGCTTCAGAGTCTTTTGAACCCGGTGTCTACTGGGAAAAAGGTCTGCCGAGAAGGGGAACAGTTTGCCAGGGTTCTCCTGAGCCCCAGAAGGAGGTTCCTCATGAACGACTGAGGCCATTAGGTCCGCAAAGAAAGGCCAGTCCCGACCGAGCACAACGGCGCAGGTAGCCAAGGAGCGACTCCTACTTCAAGGTAAGCCTCCTGACCTTTTACCTGTAGCCGGATTTTGGCCATCGGATAAGGTTTTACATCGCCGTGTATACATTCTATGCTCCATGGGGAGTCAAAAGAACACACGTTGAGCGGTAACAGTTCCTGGAGGACCAGAGTTTTCCCAGAGCCCGAATCTACAAGGGCCTGGATGGTTTTTCCCCCAATCAGGGCTGGAAGTAGCCAGGGCTTGTAATTTTCCCCAGAAAAAGCTGAGGCGACGGTTCTGCTGAATGAACAATCCATCAGTGGACTGTCCACATTCCGGTGGCCTTGTTCTCCGCAGGCAGAACATGGAGAGGGTTCCCTCGCAGGAGGGGGCTGTGGATAGCGCTCCGCTGGACCGGTTACTGGAGACCAGGCATCTAGTGGGTCCTGTGGGCGACGTCCTCGGAAGTTCCTCTCACTTTGCGATGAGCCGACATCCGGAAGGAGATGAGGGTCCCTGCGGGGACCAGCATTTGGACTCCGTCCTTGCTGGAACGACTGCTCCTTCCTTTGGACTTGGCGGTTCCGTGACGGCCGTAGGTTCCCCGTTGATTCGACCTCCCTCTTTGGGCGTCCGCAAGTGCCGGTGGAGTCGGGTCCAGGACACTCTCCTGCTGCTCAGCCCCAAGGAAGTTCTCCACGAGTCGGACCGCCAAAGCTAGGGTTTCAGCAGCGTGGCGTTTTACCCACGAGCGTGTGGGAGGGGATATTACTTGTAGAAATTGTTCCAAAACCACCTGCTCAAGAATTGCCTCCTTAGTGCACTCCTCGGGTTGTATCCAGCGCGTACACAAGTCCAATGAGGACCCGGGGTCTCATCTTAGCGGTGTACTTCATGTTCCGGAACTGCTGCCGGTAGGTCTCTGGGGTCAGACCTAAGCGATCCAGTATGGCGGCTTTTACTTGGCGGTAGTCCATTGCCTGATCTGTAGGGAGGCCCTGATATGAGGCCTGGGCTTCACCTATGAGGAGCGGGGCCAAAGCAGTTGCCCAGCGATCTGCAGCCCAGCCCTGAGCTTCGGCGACTCTTTCAAATGTTAGTAAAAAAGCCTCTGGATCCTTATTCGGAGCCATTTTCCTCAGGAGTATCGGGAGTCTGCTGGCCAGTTCTGCACCGGCAGACCCTTGGAATTGGGTCAGCAGCTTGGTAATCCGCTCATCCTGTGCTGTCTGTAGTCTTTCATCTCTCTCCGCTTGCAGCCGGGCCTGCTCGCACAGAAACGCTTTCAACATTTCTTCCATTCTTGTGTGTGTGTGTGGCCCTTTAACTGCAGGAGCCTCTTGAATAAAATCAAATCTCACTTCTTGACAACCATATGTTGCAGGGTACATGCAACTACACACGTGGGTTTCTTGACAAGGCTGTTTTATTTTGCCTTGAAAAATATACAGCACACAAAACAAAAATAGCTCTTTTCCAGCAACAAACGAAAATGGCTTTTCCTTCAGCAAACCGAACAAAACAGTTTCTCTTTAGCAGACAGTTTATATATATGCAGCTACCCTTTTTCTATGCAGGGGACAGACAGTTCACAGTTTCACTACTTTGCTACTCAGACCTTGTTTTCAGGAATCACTTTAGCAGCTTACTCCTCTCTCATCAACAGCAAACTCCATGTGTCTACAACCTGGGTTTTAACACACCTTGATTAGGCAGCTGGGATCCAACTAATTGTCCTGAGGTTCCCAGCTGAAGTTTAACCTAGTCAGTGCTGCACTGCAGACTAGACATAGGTTTTCCAGGCATATAACTGGTGGCTTTTATTTACCCTGTCACATTCCTCCCCTGTTAGTGTGTGGCTGGGGCTACTCACGGCTGAAGCCCGACCAAAAACGGAGCTGGAGAGGGGGGGGACAAAAACGGAGCTGGAGAGGGGGACGGGACAAAAACGGAGCTGGAGGGGGGGGGACAAAAACGGAGCTGGAGGGGGGGGGACAAAAACGGAGCTGATGGGGGGGGGGACAAAAACGGAGCTGGAGGGACAAAACCGGAGCTGGAGGGACAAAACCGGAGCTGGAGGGACAAAACCGGAGCTGGAGGGGGGGGGGGACAAAAACGGAACTGGAGGGACAAAAAACAGAGCTGGAGAGGGGGGGACAAAAACGGAGATGGAGGGGGGACAGAAACGGAGTTGTGGGGGGGGGGATAGAAACGGAGTTGTGGGGGGGGGGATAAAAACAGAGCTGGAGGGGGGGGACAAAAACGGAGCTCGAGGGGGGGACGACAAAAACAGAGCTGTTGGGGGGGGGGACAAAAACGGAGCTGTGGGGGACGGGACAAAAACGGAGCTGTGGGGGATGGTACAAAAACGGAGCTGTGGGGGATGGGACAAAAACGGAGCTGTGGGGGGGGGACAAAAACGGAGCTGTGGGAGGGGGGACAAAAACGGAGCTGGAGGGGGGGACAAAAACGGAGCTGTGGGAGGGACGACAAAATGGAGCTGTGGGGGGGAGACAAAAACGGAGCTGTGGGGGGGGGGACAAAAACGGAGCTGTGGGGGGGGGGGGGAAACGGAGCTGTGGGGGAGGGACAAAAACGGAACCCCCCCCCAGCAGCAACAGCGCCACCAGCAGGGAGCATCTCCTCCCTCAGCTCAGCTCAGGCGGCAGCATCAGCGTGCAGGAAGACTGCAGACGCTCAGCAGGCACCTGAAGTGCCTAGAGCCCGCTCCGAGGAGGGAGGGAGGGAGGTAGGAGAGGGGAGACTCCGCCAGGGGCAAAATGTGTGTGCGTAGGTGGCGGGAACGCATAGGCGGGCGGCCATTTTGTAATGGGAATTCGTGGCAAACTCGGACATGAAGGTGGCAATAACATTTAGGTGAAGTGCATGAAGGCATAGTAGGTGAAGGCGGGCGTCCATTTTATAAAGGGTTTGTGGGGGGGGGGAAGAGGAGTGTGGGTGTTTTGTATAGCAAATTTTTTAAAATTGTGGAAGTTGAACGTGAAGGTGGCAATAACATAAAGGGGCAAATTTTATAAACGTTGAAAATTGAATTAGGTGAAGGCAAACTCGGACATGAAGGTGGCAATAACAATTAGGTAAAATGCGTGAAGCATAGTAGGTGTAGGCGGGCGGCCATTTTTTAAAGTTTTAAAATTGAAGTAGGTGAAGTGTGTGCGGAGCTATGCATTTTTAGCCAGCTGCGCTTGCGGAGGTATGCATTTTTATTTGGTGAAGAAGGCAGCTGCGTGGCTAATGTGTGTGCGTAGGTGGCGGGAACGCATAGGCGGGCGGCCATTTTGTAATGGTAATTCGTGGCAAACTCGGACATGAAGGTGGCAATACCAATTAGGTGAAGTGCATGAAGGCATAGAAGGTGAAGGTGGCAATAACATAAAGGGCCACATTTTATAAAAGTTTAAAATTGAATTAGGTGAAGTGCGTGAAGGCGAAGGCGGGCGGCCATTTTAAAAAGTTTTAAAATTGAAGTAGTTGAAGTGTGTGCAGCGTGTGTGCGGAGCTATGCATTTTTAGCCAGCTGCGCGTGCGGAGGTATGCATTTTTATTAGGTGAAGAAGGCTGCTGTGCGGCTAAGTGAAGGGAGAGTGCAGCCAGAGGGAGTGTGGAGCAGGCAGGTCTCAGGTGTGTGTGTAGACAGGGGTGACTGGATTAAGGTCTCAGGTGTGAGTGTGTAGACAGAGGTGACTGGATTAAATTTACCAACGACTTCGCAGGGGTGAAGTCTCATATGATGTTCTCAGGAGGTATGGTGTGTCAGTGTGAGTGTGTGACAGTGAAGTAGGTGTGTCTCAGTGATGTCACTGTACCTTTTGGCCAATGAGAGTCGTGTGGGAGGCTGACTATGGGCGGGCGGACACAGAGACCAATGTCTGTGTGTGTCTATGTGTGTGTCACAGTGGAGCGTACCTCTTGGCCAATCAGAGTCACGGGGGTTCGGACCCACGGACCAATCACATTCACCACATCTAGCACCAACCATACAAAATTCGAATTTATATATTAAGATAAAAAAGTGCAAAATAAATAGCATGGGAAATCAGAAATAGGGTTGTGTATTGTTATAAATATATATGTTGCTTCTTATACTTACACTCTTACAGTACTTATTGTACAGACTGTGTCACAAGTGCAGCAGCAGCTCTGCCTCTGAGCAGCTCCAGACTGTCTGACATATGTTCTCCTGTGCTCCTTGTGGCAGTCACTGTCACAGGTCAGTGACATCACTGCCATCCCATGGATAACTGCTCTCCTCCCCCCCCCCGGCATCTGTCCAATCCTCTGCAGTCCTGCTGAGCTGCTCCCATCCTCCTCATCAATGGCCACCAATCTCCTGCATCGTTATTCCCTGGTGGTGTGCTATGCTCATACTCTGCCTCCCACCCCGCTCCCCCCCGGCATCCTCACCCAATCCCCATGCGGCCCAGCATTCTACTATGAAGGAGTATGCCGGGGGCGGGGCTTTGTAGAATGCCGGACGGCCCGCAGGGGATTGGTTGAAGGATGTCAGGGGCGGACTTTTAACAAAGTCCCACCCCCGTGATCCTTCAACCAATCCCCTGCGGCCCGGCCGGCATTCTACCAAAGCCCCGCCCCCGGCATACTCCTTCAACCAATCCTATGCGGCCCAGCAACAAACATAGCATGTTCTATGTCTAAAGCCCAACCCCCCCAGGAGCATTCTATTCTACCATTGAAAAAACTCACCAGCTGAGTCCCGCATCCTCCTCGCGCAGCTCCGCCGCCGCAGACTCGCGCACCGCCGCCGCTCCACATCTAAATACCTGGACAATGGCCAAAAACCAGGACATTTCCGGGACAGACAGGAATGAAAAAAACGGGACTGTCCTGGCAAAATCGGGACACCTGGTCACCCTATGTGTAATACTCCTACATGTGTTATGGCTCTCGGGAATATTTTGGAGAAAGACATTTTTTTTAAAATGGCTCTTCTTCCTTGAGAGGTTGCAGACCCCCTCTGCGCTTGACAGAATAGATATAGTGAAGTGAGAGTGTAAAAATGTTAGCGATTGCAAATCTTTACTTTTTAGGTGGGATTTTAAATTTCTTTAATCTAACATTAGCTGTACAAAGTGGTTGGTGCAATGTCTGTGTATTTTTAAAAATTTTTTATTGCTAACGGCAGGTTTTTTTCTGCTCTTTTTCACATTCTTACTTTTTATTTTCTGTCTTTGCCCAACATAGATTCCATTTTGTGATTTGTAGATTATCTATCAGGGTTGCAGATTTGTCTGAGATGTGGACGTGCTCACAAGTGATATTTTTATTTGCCAGATTATATGAAGCATATCAAATGTCGATGATTTCTCCCACAGGAATTGATGATGGAGTATTTCAAGAAAACATAGTATGGTTTTTATTTGAACTTAAAGAATATATTGTTAAAGCTTTACTAAGATACACACTTCATGCTGCATCCCACATACAATACTGCTCTATCTCCACTGCTTAATAACACTCACACCCACTTTTAGGAGGAGTACATTATCATCTCGCCGGTTAAGCACATCTGCACGCAAGTAGCACATTTGACACATGGGCGTGGAGATGGGGGTGCTCCTGGGGATTGTAGTTCAGCGGGGTGCCCCACTCCGTTCTCACTTCGCACACTCTGGACTACATCTCCCGGCGGCCCCACGATGACACAATTGAAGCACAATTCAGAGGAGGCCAGAGGCGGTCGGCGGCCATATTGAATGGTGGCAGGAGGAAGTTTTCTTGGCCTGTCCTCTTCACCCTGTGATAAATGAAATTAGAGATGGAATCAAAACTCACCAATAAGAATTAACAGCAAATCAAAGGAAAACGTTAGCCCCTCCGTTGTCAGCATAGCTCTGCAACGATTGGCTCGGTGTTTATACTGATTAATGTGTCTATCTTACTTTAAACTCGTAAAAAAAAATGTTTGTTTTTTAATTGCCCAAAACATAGATGGCCGACAAGCACCGCCCGGCATTATTATGCGGCGGCTAGCCTCTCCCTAGCGCATGCGCACTGACTGGCAACATCCGGGAGCAGAGGCAGCTCTGGAACTTGAAATAGCTGCACGCGCAAAGGAGGGAAAAGGCTGAGCAGCAGCAAAGGAGGGAAGAGGCTGTGCAGCAGCAGGGTGTGTAACACGCGTCATGCAGTGTGTCCTGTCCTTATATTCATGTGTATTGTGTTTCTCTTTCACTGCTATCTGTGTGTAATATGGCATGTCAAGTACCTCTCCCTGTACAGGGCATAGTTGGAATTCTTGAAGCAGTGCTGGTCCTATGCTTATGTATTGTGTGTGTTTCTCTGTCAAATATCTCCAGGTTTCCAGGATACTGTGTGTGTGTGTGTGTGTGTGTGTGTGTGTGTGTGTGTGTGTGTGTGTGTGTTATATATATATATATATATATATATATATATATATATATAATCTCTATCTTTCATTATTTATTGGAAATTACCTACATTTGGGTCCCCATTGAGACCTTTGACCAAAATGTAGACCATTTACCACCCTTATTGCATGTAACTAGGAGTGCAACTAACGCATTTGCGGGTAGTTAAGCGTGCGGGTAAGTATAGGTTTTTACCTATACTATATATGTAAGTAACCGCCGCAAGCGCTACCCGCTCAGCGCTAGCGGGGACTCTGCCTTAACCCTGCTGTGCTCAAAGCTGTGACCATGCAGCAAACTTAAGCCTATAGGGAACAATGTTTATGGTTTTGAAGCAAAAGGTGGCACTGTGCTCATTTGCATGTCATTTCCCAGAATCCCTTGCTGCAGTGGAAGTGCTGGGTGATAATGGTGAAAGGTGGTGTTGCTGACCTGTCTAAGACATGAGCATACACTACCGTAATATTTCCATTTGCTATATGCTTTGCTGTGGAGGGTTTTTGGCACTTTTTTATTTTTTTTTGCTCGCCATAATTTAACGTGTGTGTGTGATATATATATATATATATATATATATATATATATAACCAGTGATGCGCAGATTGCAAAAGGGCACTCTTGTGGCACTTTATACCCATACTTCATAAACCAATCTGTTGTTGATTTTCTAGTGTACTTTTCTGCTGTGCCACTCTGGCAGCAAAGGGGTTAAGAGGAGGGTGAGATCAGGAGTGCAGGAAATATCTTTTGATTGGGGGTGCTGTACATATAAAATTAGTATTGGACATGCATTGCTGTAATGTTAATGTATAAAGTGTCTTGCAGCACCCCCTGCACCCCTAGTTCCAGCCCCCATGCATAAGATTAAAGTGGGTAATTGAGGTATGCAAGAGGATGCGATTACTGTATCATTGTACAGGTTTTGACGGCGTGCTCTCACCCTGATGAATAAATGTGTTAAACAGGCTTTGTATCGTCATTGAGGTAGAGCTTTTGAGTTCCATTGGGACAGAAGCGCTATAGAACATGATTGTTATTACAATGAGAATAACGGAATAGGGATTATTTTGAGAAAAACTGCTTATGTGTTATGTATGCAGCGGTAAATTCACTTCAGTGATTAAAAATTCAATCAATGAACCACTATCAGCTAAAGGATTAAAAAAAGACATACTAACTCGTTTCTCAAAATCAGTTTAGGGTATAGTCCTGGTTTTTCCTTCCCCCTTCTTTCTCTCTTTTTTTTAAATTTATTTTTTAACAGATGCCCCTTGTTATCCTGGGACTTGTAGTCCTGTTCGTCAGCTTTTAGGAAGAAGCATTACAAACCCCATAATTGTGGGTTAAAAGCAAGAGGTGGAGCTAACAGTCCTTGAAATGTGGCTTTAACTGCATGTTTTTGTCTTATAAAGATTTAGTATCAAAAAAATTATATAATTTTATTAAAGGAAAAGTCCTACATAGGGTAAAAGTGCGCTAAATAGTTTTTTTTGTTTAATAGGGTATATGCAGCTGATGGACACTTTATTTGTAAGATAATACAAGTCGTAGTGTTTATATAGACCTAATTATTTAACTGTTTAACACTTTTATTGTCCACTTTTTTTTTAGAGTGTTTTTCAGTCTTGATCTTGCGTCTTTTTAGGTGATGAGACTGTCGGGACTTAAAAGTAGTGGGGGGATTGTCTTTGTTTTGTCCAGCGTTTGTACAGTACTGTAGTTATGTAGCTGTCATTAATTTAACAGATAAACAGAAGTAGCTGATATGGTTAAATTCAGCCAACTGTAAAAATGAGAAAAATCAAATTTTTTTTTTTTTTTTAAAGCTGTTATTTTGGTGAGGTTTCCTGTATGAAAAGGGCTGTCAAATGAATATTCAGACTTTAAGTAATGCCTCACAAAAAAAATAAAAATGAACGTAGGTGCTTATTGTGGAAGAGCATTACTTCCTGTGCCAGGAAATCAAGAGATCACTTTAACCCTGCCGCGCAGAGGGCGGGAAGCCGGCTGCGGGCTTGACTCTGATTGGAAGTTTAAAACTCTAGCAACCCGTGTCAAGTAAGGGAGGGAAGTTCATCCCACACCTGTCTGAGGCAAGCGACTGTATCCACACGTGGCTTTTTTATTTGCTGTACGGTTGGAGGGGTTTTGTCACTTATTTACTCATCATAACTTGTTTTGTGTCTGGTTATACCCACAACCAGCTTCACATTGCGTAGCCTGTTGCCAACCTCACACTGAGACCCAAGAGATTGAAACAGGTGTCTGTGAGTAGGTTTACTGGCTATGCACTTCTTTAACCCAGGCTGTGCTGGAAAGCTGTGTAATACTGAGGAAAAAGAAGGGATCCAGCGCTCCACGGATTTCTGAATAAAGAAAATTTATTGTGCCACACAACGTTTCGACCTTATGGTCTTTATCAAGTGACTAGGTCGAAACGTTGTGTGGCACAATAAATTTTCTTTATTCAGAAAGCGCTGGATCCCTTCTTTTTCCTCAATGTACTTTGGATTTTTATGGCAGGTACTTCCTTGAACCAGCAGCACCGGTAAATTGTATGCATTATTTCTATTTGTGGAGTGCAGCCTTAACCCCTTTTTTAAGCTGTGTAATACGGCAGGCATAAGCTCATAGGGTCATGTTAAAATGGATAAGAAGCAAAAGAGTGACGCACTGCTCATTTGCATGTCGTTACCCAGAATCCCTGGCTGCAGTGAAAGCATTGTATGCTAAGAGATAATGGGGAAATATACAGGGTTGTCGACCTGTCTCGGGCTGCGGTCCCAGTCATTACTGTGACACGCGCGCCCGGCGGGGGGGGGCGGCGCATGCACGGCGCTAACCGCGATCTGCTGTCTTAAGGGGAGAGGGAGAAGTTGCGCCGGGAGAGGGCGTGGTCGGGTTTTTTCTGAGGCGTGGCCATGACCTCACGCGGCTGATTCGCCCTCATTGGCTGAACCGCCGGCGGGGGCGTGGCCACGGCTCCGTCACAAGTTCCCCACACAATTTTTTTTTGTGTGTGTGGAATCTTCAGTACAGCGCGGCTGCTGAATCTGCGCCGACGAATGCACTCGGCCCTGAGTGACTGGGGGGCCGGTGCTGTGGCAGTCACTGGGACCGCAGCCTGAGACATGTGAATGTGCTCAGAAGTCGTCGTATTTTTATTTGCTGCCCCAAAAGTGAAAATGTGCAGCTGCTGCTCTTAAAGCTGCAGTTCAGTCAATACCCTGCATGTGTGTTTTTTGTAATAAATCAGTTCTGTAGTAAGAAAAAATACTTTTAGCATTTTCTGTTTTTAAAAAAACAACTTTTAAAGACCAATTTTCTTGTATTCTATTTTAACAGCCATTTGCTAAGGCACTGCCCCTTCATGTCCTGTCACAAGCCCGGGCACACGCCTTTGTCAGCCCTGCTCTCCCTCTAGCACATGTCAGTGCAGGAGTGCTCATGAATATTCATGAGCTTCCACTGACAGACAAGCAGATTATAAACAGATCCCTTCACTAATGATGTCACCAAATTTCGACCTATCAATACATGGAGAACTAATTGACCTGCAGCTATACAGTTCTTTAGGTAATTAGAGATTGCACACATAAAACTATTGAAGTAAAAAAATAAATTAAAAAAAAAAAAGACTGAACTGCAGCTTTAAAAAGACCCAACCGTGGCACTTGCAGATTTAGGACCTATCCGGCAACTCTTCTGCTAGTGTCTCTAAAGCCTTAAATATTCACTGGAACAGAATTACTTTAACTCCCTTTCACATCAAGCACTCTTGGCGGTTTTGTTGCATCTCGTTTGCAAGTTTTTGAGTCGTCTTCTGTTTGACGCAAGTTGTCTTTTTTTTGTGTCTGTGTGGGAGGAGAAAAGAGATTACCCTTTACGCTGCCCTAACGCATGCCAAAGACTCTTGTGCTGTGCCAGGTACGTCATTGTAAATATGCTAGTCTTCTAGGGGCTGATATGAGGTGTCGGCTGTATCAAAACCACAGACGCACCCCCACTAAAGCGATCACATGGTCCGTCGCACTTAGTTGCTGCCAGCCTTCCAGCAGCGGAAGATTTTTACATTTGTCCCCCCTCTCTTCCTACAGTACATACCACCAACACTAGTTAACCCATTGTACCTGTGGGGAGAACCAAATAATCAGTTTTGTCTTAAACAGGACACAATTAAAAAAAATTGGTGGTGCTGCAGGATTTTTGCATATAATTATTATTTTTAGTATGTGTCACCGCAAGTTGAATAATTTAACTAGTGTGAGTGGTACAGTATATAAGGCGAGTGGGAGATGAATACAGGGTTGGGTTTTTTTTGGTCGCTCACTCCTTTGGTCCTTTCCAGAGCAAAGGTGAACTTTTCAATCTAGTCGGCCTGTGGTAGGTGGAACAGATCTGCATGATTTCCCCTTACAGTTTATTTAATATTGTAGCTTATTGGGGGACAATCTTGGTAAACTAAATATTCACATAATAAATGTGAGATGACTATTTGGGTGAATTTGCCATTTACTCATAGTCCATTTAGCACTTGATTGAATGAATAGGCACCTTGGTGTCAAGCTAATTACCCAAAAAGACTTGATATTTGGTAACTGTCCATAAAGGCCACTAGTTTTTGAGGTGAAGCATTGATAGGGCAATATTGGGTTGAAATATGAAACGATTTTGAGGCAATAGAAATCTAAACTGTGGTTCCACCAGTCACAATAAATTATGGGTCGTTTACTTAGTCCTTGCAGAAAAACTGTTGTTCTTGTACGAATACTATAATTTGAGTAGCTATGGAGCAGCAGAACCTGTTGCTTCTGTCTACAGAAATGCAAGGAGACAGTACTACTTGTGTCCCTTGGTAACCAACACGGCGGTAAGAATTACATTTTTGTTCTGTGAGGTCTGTACAACTGAGGGTATCCAATCTCTAGTTTCTTGATGGTGCACCTGCAGGCATGGTTATAATATGCTGATGCAATCTGACAATACCTAGAAATAAATAACAATAGGCTTGTTTACATATTTGGCAGCATGCAGATATAACAGAGTTTATTTTGCAGACTAGAAGAGTTTCTGTATATTACCTGGATTTTGTATTGTAAAACCTAAAATGTTTACATTGCTTCTCATGCTGAAAGTATGCGCGTGCGTGTGTATTATACGCACACACATACGACTGCTATTTTGAGGACACTTCTCATATATTGAGATTGTTCTAATTACAATAATTAGCACTGCCATTATTTCTTTTTATCTATAAACATAGAACTTCTTATAGATAATATGGGGGCTTATGCAGCAACGCTCCATTACCAATTAACAGCAATCCCGGGTACTGTGTGTGTGTTTTTTTTTTTTTTTTTTTGTTTCGTTTTTTCTTACAGCATGGGATCTGGGGGTGAGGGGGAAGGGGTCTTCAGAGCTGAGCTGCTCTATTTTCTGCTCTGGGGACCTACTGTTTTAAAAACTCCCTCCCAGAGGAAACAAAATGGCCACCAAATCTCATGTGTGGTAATGGGAAGCTGCAATGTCATTGGTTCCGGGTTCTTATTGGGCAACCTTTTAATTACCTCTTAAGGAATAATAAAACAAAAATGCTGTAATCGTTACTACTCTGGTGTGGGGGCAGTGGTAGGCTTTATTGCTGCATTTAATTCAGTCAGTAAATTAATAATTAAACGCATCATTGTTTACTTTGGTTCTAAATAGGGCTGGTTATATCTGTTCTGGATAGTGTTTTGCACCCTTTCCGGTGTGTAAAGTATTTAGTTTCTACATCTTAAGGCTGCACTTATAGCGATGCGACGTCGCGTCAAAACAAATGCACTGAATCGGTCGCAAGCGCATATAGTAGGCGCAACCAAAATCTCTGTAGTCAGTAGAATTTGATTTTTACAGCGACGTTCTCACCATGTGACAGGCTATAAACGTGTGGTGTGTGTGTGGTGTGTGTGTGTGTCAAGTGAAACACACTATTAACAACTTTAAAATAGTAAATTCTCCCGTAATTTAAAGTAAATTCAGCATACAAACAGAAATTACAACTCTCTTTCTTGATCTCCGCCCCTCTGTCTCCCCCCTTGCCTGACGTCACTCCCCTTGTAGCCAGACACGTCTCCAAAATGGATTACAACTATCGCAATGGCTACGGAGACGGGTGACGTCATCCATAGCCGGCACTTTAAGCGCAGCCTAATGCCGCGCTTATAGTGACGGCGACACGACCGATGACGTCGCCATTGCGAAAGTTATATTTTAAGTTTTTAGGCGACGTCGCTGGCTGCAAGGCCAGTGACGTCAGAAAAAGGGGAGGGCAGAGGGACGGAGAAGCTCCTGATTGGCCGCAAGGGGAGACCGTCGCCGAAAAAATGAAATGTCAGTGACTACCAAATTTTTAGTACTGTCGCTCCGTCGCTTTGTCGCCGTCGCGTGCACTATAAGCGACGGGGACATTGCATTTGTTTTGACTCAACCGTCGCCGGCACTATAAGCGCAGCTTTAGTCCTCACATCAGCAGAGCGAAAATAATCATGCAAGACATGAACGATATTTGTTGTGGGGCCAATATCTTTAAAACGTAAAATTTAGTTAAAAAAAAAAAAAGTTTTGTCTTTAAACAGGAAAACAGCCAGAAGAAACATTACTATTTTTTGTTTTTAAAGTCTTAGGCTGAGCTCCTACACTCCGCTTGCTTGCGAGTGTGTGAGCTTTATCCGTGGAGAGCTGTGCTCAGTGTTGCAAGCGTGTGGGGGACCCGTCACGAAGCTGGTTCACCCTCATTGGCTGAACGAGTTCACATGTCACTGACGTCACGCGGCAGTCGCCTGAGAAGACAACGTTTGTCGTCTCAAAACGCTGCCACATTAACGCGCTACTTTGCCGGCGGGCACTTGGCTAACTACTTTAGCCAAGTAATGAATTGGGCCTGACGTGCGCGAACACGAAGCGACAGCACCACTATACGCTCGGCCCTAGAGGAGAGGCAGTGAATGATGAGCTTTGAAACTTCTAATTTTATTTAAGGAGAACTGGCAATTTTTAAGGAATAAGAAATACAAATGTTTTTTCGCATTCCAAGCAGCTGCTTTTGGTTCATTTAAATTGCCTTTCCGCCTCTAGGCTTTGTACAAGGTGGGAAGTTGCTCCAGGGACCCTCTGCTTTCCAACACACTTATTTTCATAGCCAGCTATTTGAGGTGTCTCAAATCTCCTGCAGCATAGGAGCCAATATGAATCTGTCACGTCGTCCGTCGTGGCTTCCTATTTTCCCGCGGGACCTTTTAAACATTGAGATACCTACATGAGCTTCTTTAAGTATCTCTGGAAGCAAGGGGTTCCCCGGAGCTGAAATTAAAGGGGTTCAGCTCTGGAGACCCGCAGTTTCCCACCTAGAGGGGGGAAACAATTTTTTTTATTTTAACTGAATGCTCCTTTAATCTCTCCGCTCTGCCCATTGCACTAGGAGTCTAGCAGATGGAAGTAGCCTCTAGCCACTTTGTTTAAATCCGCATGAAAGAAGTGTCTCCTGAGGACAACTTGGTAAAGCTTTGGAGATAAGCATGGTTTATTTTCTATAAGAAATTTCACCGGGAACCCCATCGCTAACTCGAACCTTCATTTAGAAAGCAATGTGAAAATACCTTTCTACAAAAAACTGGCAAGCAAAGGGCAGTTTTTTTTTTTTTTTTTCCCCTCTCCCCCCCTCTTTCAAAATTACTTCTTGGAGTCCATCAGGACATCAATCAACTGACTCCAGATTAAGTGTGATAATGATTCTGTCCTAACATGATAGAATAAGAGCTGGAGAAAAACCATCACAGGAGTGATCTCCGTCACGTAGTTAATTTGAAATCGGTGAGCAGGTATTTTTTAGTAATGCAGTGCAAACCTTTTGCTTTTTGGGACTTTCTGGTTGCCAGACTGCTCAGTTGCAATGACCCAGCTAGGGATCATTGCAAGTAGGGTGTAATTTGTGTAACTTCCCATTAGGGATACACTACTCAGTTAGGCTTGCATTGCCCAGTTGTAAGCGATATAGTTCCTCATAAGCGTGCACTGCTAATTGTCACGAGAGACCAGGTACTTTTTACACCATTTATATATTACTGGGATCATTCATTAGGCAAAACAAGATGGTAAAAACAAATTTGTAGTTTTATTTAGGTAAACCCACGTACAACAAGAGGTACACAGGAAACCGTTAAAAATACACTTACTGGGGGTGTGGGGGAAAATTTAGGCTTTCCTAGGGGTACGGCGCCCGCTTGGATGAGCTTACTCTGACTGGGATATACACCAGGTTCGCCTGGTCCTCTTTTTCGGCTTCCGTTCCCAGCCGCGACCGCTGCGTTCTAAAATGAGAACTTGGTCCTCGCGTCTGACAGTCTCTGCGCGGCAAATTTTTCCGGCTTCAAAACGAAGCTTCTGTTATTTCGAACAGAGCAACTTTGAAAAGCCTGCCCTAGCTTCGACTCAAGTCATTTGGTTGCGCACCCTCTCTCTTCTGGTCAGCACCTTACATACTCTGCTGGGCGATCCCCAGAACGGAGGGGGAAGGAGCAGCCAATCGGAGCGTGGGAATCCCTCGCCGCCAGCCAATAGAGGGGCTCATCCCTCGGCTAACGTCAGAGGAGTAGGCCTCATTGCCACCCGCGGAGCCGGCTCCACCAAGTCTGGCAACTACAAAAGGTATCCCATCAAGGTGCCCTTTGTAGCCTGGATTTGGCAATTCACCAATCTGGCAGACTGCATAGAGCCTTCTAATAAATGTATCAAACATTGGAAAACATATTTTAATACATGGGGGACCTTGGGAGCTCATGACTGAGGGATTTAGGACTGAGATCGTGGCTCAAACCAGGAGTCTGGGGGACGCTGGACAGCCCCGGTGTAATTCTACTTGCATACCGGCAAATCATGCTTGCTCGCCGGGTAGAATTAAGGTACTACCGGTAGCTCCGGCCCCCGAACTCCTGCAAACAAAATAATTGTATTCTTACCCCACCTAAAACTTACACACAGCAAGTTTCAGGAATCTGGGGAAAAAGGGAATATGGAAAGTGGGAAAAGGCCGGGACACTTTAACTTTGCATATAAAGGTACCTGGCCCCTGACTTTTATAGTGCTAGATAGCTGCCAGGGACCCAAGGGCAACCAGAGGGCTTAACCTTTTATGAAGCCTGGTTACCCTTGCCCGTCACATTAAGATGTTGCTCCTGTCTGGCATACTGCCCTTTTTAGGCTTGATTTACTTTCTTTTTAGATAAGGGGGCCAATCCATCTAGCACTGTACTCATCAATAGATTTTAGGGAAGTGTGTGTGCGCGCGCGCACACAGGGGAAAGGGAAGTACCTTGGGTTGTCCAGATCTTTGGGAACAGGCCTGAAGGGGATACCCCCCAAAACATTGCCCCCCTTACTCCCCCCCTTATTCTCCCCCCTTATTCCCCGCATCCCCTTTGTTTCCCTTGTCTTTTTCTTCACCCTTCTCATCACCTGTATTTCTCCCTCCCCTTGTGTTGCGCTTCAGACCTCTGTGGTTTCCCACACAATAGTATATTATTTCAAGCATATAGCACATTTCATTTCGTGGTTCTATTGATTGATATGTATTTTTTCTTTCCATCATATTAAACTGATTTGTCTTATTCCCATTATCTTCATTTATTACATTTACGAGTGCTGGGAACTTCCCTTTTTATATTATGTTTATGTGGAGGGATTAGGGTTCCTCTTTGTTCCCTTGTGCACTGATTTTTACTTTTCTGTTTATCATGATTTTTACATCTATCCTAATAGACAGCACTCAATCACCTATTTTTGTACCATGTGATTGATGTCTGCACAGTCCTTAACCGTTTTGGATTGAGCACTGATTGGTTTGCAGCAGATTACATCTGAATGCAAAGTTGTCAAGAAGAAAACTAATTTAAAAGAAAACTATCAACATCAATAACCTAAAGAGAATCTCAACTACAACTGAAATTGCTTCAGCTTGCTCAAAATGCATGGGGACACTTTAACAAACAATATATATGCATAACTTTTGAACATTGTTGAAAGCGCAGAAAAAAAATGGAGGAATAACTAACAAACGGGGTAAGAAAATATCTGAGACAAAACAATTACTGAGGAAATGACCAGAAGTGAAGGAATCCCAATATACAAGAATTGAATCTGCAGAGCTGTGCAAGACAATATGCAAACGTATAACTGAATATGTTAGAAAATGTAACTGCTACGGTGAGGAAGACTATTGAAGATAACAAAAGCTTAAAGGCAAAGCAAGGATTTATGTTGGAAAGAAGATCTGTGCACTCAAGACGATGGATCAACAATAAAAGACCATGCACATATTATAAAGAGTTGAAGACGTCTTTGTGAAATTATACGCCAACACAGGACATAATCCAGCAGAGGACGAGCGGAAAGAAACCACCAGTGATGTATAAAATATAGGAGTATACGTGCACTGAAATTAAAGATACTTGCTGGTGCTGAAACTCAATGGTGAAATCCCTTTGAAATGGAGCAAAAGAGTAGTACTCTAAAATAGTCAAGTTGTTGGTATTTTATTAAACAGTTTCGGTTCAACACAGCAGACCTTTGTCGGTTTATTTAATCAAAGAAAATTAATTCCCAAATCGTTGCACTAACAAGTGTAACCTTGGGTCATATGCACATAAGGTCCAGGTATCAAAGGTTTTACCTCGAATGGTCACTGATGGTCCTGGCTTTCTTCCCGCGGCTCTGTCCTCACTCGAGTGATGCAGATTGGAACTGCTTCCTTAGGGGGAAAAGGGTAATGGCCATAAATAGAATTAAAATCTTCTTTGTTGATTCAGTATACCTTCTATAGCAGTAGTTTCCAAAAAATTTTTTGTCAAGGAACCTATGTGAAATTCTGAGGAACCCCAATCCACTCTAACAGCTCATCTGACATCGGATGCATTGTAAATCCTTCTGTATTTGGTACAATTGTATAGAGACAGTTTATGCAATCCAAGGGGAGCATAAAAGAGAAAAAACAACAACACAAACGGATGTAAGTGCAGATGATAGTGCTATATATGGTGTAGCCGTTTAAATCTTGGCTCTTATGTGCAGCCTACTCACAAGATGTCAGTAGTAATCAAGCGACTCAAACTGTGGCAATGTTGTATCTTTGTATCAAGTATGTACAAAGATACAACATTGCCACAGTTTGAGTCAATTGATTACTACTGATATTTTGTGAGTAGGCTGCACATAAGAGCCAAGATTTAAACTGCTACACCATACAGGCATACCCCGCATTAGCGTACGCAATGGGACCGAAACATGTATGTAAAGTTAAAGTGAAGCACTACTTTTTTTCCCACTTATCGATGCATGTACTGTACTGCAATCGTCATATACGTGCATAACTGATGTAAATAACGCATTTGTAACAGGCTCTATAGTCTCCCCGCTTGTGTACAGATAGGGAGCTGGTATTGCTGTTCAGGACGTGACGACAGGCGCATGCGTGAGATGTAGTTTGCCTATTGGGCAATATGTACTTACTCGCGAGTGTCCTTAAACCGGGGTATGCCTGTATATAGTAGCACTATCATCTGCACTTGCATCCGTTTGTGGTGTTTTTTCTCTTTTATGCTCCCCTTGGATTGCGCAAACATAGTTCTACTTCTGGGACCAGTAAAGACAGGCCCCACCAGAGGGTTTTGAGCAGGGAGTGACAACTTTTATATACCACAATTACATTGTATACACATTATAATACAATAAAAAGGTGAATAAATATTCACCTTTTTATCACTTTAAGAATAGTGAGCACTTTTTTGTTTTTTAAAGCGCCTTTGAGATTACTTTCACGTGTATATGTAGAGACGGTTTAACCATATTTAGGGAATACAAAAAAGATGGTGCATGTATTCAAGATTTATACAGGATAAGAGAATCGTCCAACTATTTTCGGTTAAAGCACCTTCTATCCAGTAATGTGGGGTAATTGAATGAATGGACACAGTGCAATATAAATTTAGAAATAAAAAAGATATGGATGACTAATACAAATTGAGACAATCTAAGACCTATATTAACAAAAAATATAGATGAGAATACAACAAAGTAAAATATTTTCAAATGTAATAGAATGATAATATATATCATCTCTACTCTTCTCCCCTCCTCCCTCATCAGATTTGATAATTTCCTATATTTTGATCGCAAATTTGTCTACCATTTTAATCTCCACTCTCCCTTTGTTGAACTTTGTACATTCCTAATCCCATATTACAAGGAGAGCGACCTCGCTCTGATTACGTAAACTGTTTTCAGCTAATGTACAACCACGAGTAAAACACAGCAGTACCTTACTGTGCGTTTTGTTTTTATATTTGCGCTGCAGGCAAGCATGTATCCTAATTAACTGTGCACACTTCCGTAGACATAAGCTGACTGCTCTGGTCTCTCTATGCTCAGTATATACTAATAGGCTTCCTGCTCTGTAATAAGATATCTAATGCTATAGCAGAGGAAATGGTTGTCTGAAACATAGCAAGTCACTGCACATAAAACAGCTAGGAGCCTGTATAATATATATATATAAAGGTATGGCCCAAAGGATATTGTATGTAAATAATGTATATTAGTGCAGCTGGGCACGGACCAGTATCTGATCACATAGTGGTCTGAGTGACTGCTCTGATTTTCTATACATATGCCTTTTCTATACATATTAACGTGTGTGTGTGTCTAGGAAACGATACCAACACACTAGTATATGGGGGGAAAGAGGATCCTGTTATCACATTAACCATTTATAAGTAAGAAGCGTCAAGTGCAAGCCGCTGCCGCTGGGTGCAGAGCTCCGGTCCGATTTTGGAATTCTAATGTGCTGATTGTGATTCCAATCTCGAGTTCCCGTATACAGTACATGATGTTCACATTGAAGAACATATAAAGAGCACCACCCAGTTAACTAATAATTCAGACATTTATCTCGCAAGCAAACTAGTTCAATTTTAAGACAGATAAATGATCCACCAGAGTGCCTCTGCAACTTGAGGCAGAGGGAGCCACTATTTGTTACAAGACCTATATGGATTACACCAGTTTATGTTGACACTGGAATATAACCAAGGTGAGCCCTAATAGATTTAGTTCACAGATAAACCACCACTAGCAATTGGCTACAGATGCTGTTGATGTCAGCATACCTCACAGACCTTTTATACCAGTGTGTATACACAACTTACCTGGTATGGGTGTGCTTTTCTCTGCACATACCATACATAGTCCACTATATACCCTTATACTGTATGGTATCACTGCAAGTGGTTATCTGAATTCTGAACGGGTTGTTTTCATTTATGTTCTCATCTTGTGATGAGGAATTTTGTAATTCACTATTATAAATATGGGTTTTTATTATCATTCACCATTTAGTGTAGAGGCTTAGCCCACAATCTTTGAAATTCATGAATATTAGACTGTTGTGCACACTATAGGGATATCTGTCTGTGATGTACACCACCTTGGTATACCTCGCAGTATTTTGTTCTCAGATTCCTAATCCCTATTAAATTCTACACACTACGAGCTATTTGTCCGAAATTTGTATTGCTTACAATTAACTCATTACATCCTGAGTTGCTGTGAGCAGGCAGTACTATTTATTGTGTGTGGTGATTTCAACTATAAGTGTTTTATATGTATGTATGCACTTCAATTGCTGCTAAGATTTACATTTTGGGCTGATTCTATATTCCCCAAAGCGGCCGATCGGGCCATTTTTGAACAAAATTCCATATTGACTTCAATGGGGAATTGCGTCTGAAATTTCCCGATTGGCCACTTTGGCACAGAATCAACCCCTTGGAGGAAGAACCCATTGAGCTGAGGTGCTGTGGTGTTATAAATGTTTAAGCCTCAATTCCACCCTAACCTTTGTTTTTGTCCTCTGTGTGTTACAGAGGAAGATGGGTGCTCACTTTAGCTTTGCACACCTGATATGAGGATTTTGCTCTCGGCTGGGACTCGGTTGTGTTTCCAATGGCGTCAGAATCCATGATCCCTGGCCAAGCCAAGCCACCGCAAACTAAGGGGAGGAGGCAGATCAACCGGGACAAATCCTTGACCAGTGACAGCGAGGGCGATGGCTCCTTTCTCTTTGAGGCTAACGAGGCCTGGAAGGACTTCCACAGCTCACTCCTCCATTTTTATGAAGTGGGGGAGCTGTGCGATATCACACTTAAGGTAAGGGAGAAGGTACACAAAACATCTCAGACTAGTGTGTTGAAGGGCTCGATTTTAAGCATAATCATTCTTAAAGACATCATAACTTTTAACAGCTTTGTATAATGAAGTATTATTTATTGTTCTTTGTTGCCAATATTGTGTGTGTGTGTGTGTACCATTTTCTAACTATGCACTTTATTAAGTCATCATAACGTCACCAATTCCACAGAATATTTAATGTCATGTCATGAAAATTAAGTGTTTTTCTGCAAGATATGACCAGAAAAAATGGGATCCTTTTTTATTTTTGAACTCGGTGTATGCTTGCAGTATATAAATAAATATATTGATAATGTCATTTAGACTTAAAAGACCTGTTTTTAAGATCAAAGAATGCATACACATTTTAATGCTGCAATTTGTGATGCTTACATTTTTATTTTTGCTCAACTTAATTTATATCAGTTGAAAGTTATTCACTTTTTGTTATTTTTTATTTCTCGCCCCCCACCCCCCTTAGGGTTTCTAACAAAATAAAAAAAAAAAAAAACACACACTTATTTTTATTTATTTTTTTTTTTTTTTTAGGATTGATTTATAAAATAAAAGAATGTAGCTGAATATTTTTAAGATCGGTTTGCTCGCCTGTGACTTTCAGAACCATTTTGAGTGTGCACCTTTTTTTTAAATAAAATATATAGTAGAGAAATTGGATAAGGTGTTCATGGTTTTCAGTTTTGAAGAGTACTGGATGTATTTGTGTGTTTTTTGTTTCTGAACATTCCTGCTCATTGAGACGGTTAACTTGTAGTAATAGGTGTTTTCCGGCTATTTCTAGACATGACTTTTGGAATATGATCGAAATGCAGCGAGTTACGATGTTTAATGATGTCTTCATGCTGAAATCCGTATTTTCAATCTCTTATGAATAACACAAGACTGACCCCTGCCCTCACCAACTGTTCAAAGCCCCTGTCATAACTGCAGACCTAAATAATGTAGGCTATTAAAATGTCTTAAAGATGCTTACACACCTGATTAAAAAAAACAAATTTGTCACCTAATCCTAACCTGTAAACTCTATCACTGCAATTAGTTACTGTGGTCTTACGTGGGATAGAATTCACTGCAGGTAAAAAATAAAGGCAAGAGGTAATTTCCCTCCAAGCCTTTGTCTCTGTCTCCCCCAGCACAGTTAAGTGACGTGTACAAGAGGTTACATTTTGGGGAATAATCACTTTATCTGCTTATTTTAATAAAATCAGAATTTCTCCAATAGTAGGTTGAAGAAAGACATGTCCATCGTTATTGACCTTAGAATTTAACAAATTGGGCGCGATACTTGTTTTCAAATATTTACTGTTGCTTTATTTTTAAAATGGTAACATGAAAACTGGCGTGGTTCAGTTGCTTTTGCCCATCCCTTTAAAAGATGTTAGTTTCTGTAGCCGGACATGCGCACACAAAGTGCCTTCAGCTTGCAGAGTGCCACAATCCCTTCCTGTGGCATGAGGAGGACGTCACTGATAAGAATGGGAGAGGTGTTGACTCTCCTGTTCCTTTGTCAGATTGGTTGAACGATCCACAGATGCAGGATAACTGAAACAGATTAATGAAAGGACAAATCCTATTAGTTTGCAAAAAAGGAGCACCAGATCTAAAACAGAAATCACTTTCAGCCGAAAGTCTTTGACTCCGCAACAAAAATGCAATGCAGTGTAGGATTGCTTGCTGGTGCTGTCTTTTATATGTTTCTAACATTGTCTTCTACGCTTCGGGTTACTTAGAAATAGTTTAGAAACCATTTCATAAACATTAGGGTGGTGACCTGCAATAATTCTACTCTTGCTTGTCTACCACACTTCTAAATAGAAAGCTTTCCAAGAGCCACACCACCCAAGCTATAATAAAGACAAACTTTAGTGTCCTACCACCCTAAAGTCTTAATGTTCATGGACAAAAGGGCAGATTCAGCACTACGACATGGAAACTTTCTTTCAAGTCAATGGGACTTTCCATGCAGAAGTGCCAAATCTGCACGGTCACAATTGTATTTCTATATCTATATCAAACCATTGCTACTTTAATGCTTTAGGCTGTAATTATACTGAAAAATCCGTGTAGTGGCACCAAGACAAGTGGCAAAAATCCAATGAAAGTGCTCATACCGCTGGTGACAGTTGCGGCACGCCGTACTGCAAAGCGGATGGCTGGGGACGACTGCAAAATGTGTTGTTTTCTGGCGATGGGTGTGTAACGTGAGTGGTTCAGCTAATGAGGATGAACTGCTCACGGCCAGGCCTCCTCTGATCTGTCTCCCTGGTATAATCAAGATGCTGCTCGGCGGCAGCACAGGGTGATGTCACAGAATAGCGCTGCCGCCGAGCAGCACTTGGTATAATCAAGGCCTTGGAGTTAAGAAAGTCAGTCTGTATTTATGTTGCAATGGGACATCCTGACGGCATAATATTAAGCTGTAGGAATGGAGGCTGGCCGTTATTTACTAAGCGGTGCTGTGCCAAAACGACACCACCTGGCTCATTCAGAAGGTGCAAGTGTCTTTACGTAGTAGCACCATCTAAAAACACTTTGGAACGTATTTATTATCGTGTACTTTCTTTGCAGTTTTACATGATGGAAGTGCACATATACAGATGTTCTAACTTTTAATTGATTTTATGGTAACTTCTACTTATGTCAAAATAAAATAAGGTAGTCTCCAAATAAAAGAGCATTTACCTCATATCGGTTCTTTTTAAAATGGCTCGCATTATTAACAAAAACATCATATAACACTATACAAAAACTACATTTGCAATACACAGTATAAATACAGATAATGAAATGATTTATCCTAAAACATTGCAGATTTCTTCCAAGGTGTCTTGATCATTTCACTTACTGTACCTTATTTTTATTTGTATTAATAGTTTATAGTGTGTCATTGTATAAGCTATTTTATAAGTGTTAGTATGATTATTTGCTAGTGTTTTGTTTTTGTTTTTTGTTTTTTTTTTGCAATTAGGATATGCATTTTTGCATTTAGAAACTTTTGCATTTAGGATATTTGCACTAATTGTTGGAACATTTTGTATAAATTTTTTTTTTTTTTTTTTGTAAATTGCAAACTGCCCCCCCTCAACAATTTTTGTAAATATTAGTGCAAATATAAAGACTCCATTTCTTTGCATGGCATAACCGGGGTTTCAGTCCATTTAAAAAAAACTCTAAAATGCCTACAACAAACTACAGGCATACCCCGCTTTAACATACGCAATGGGACCGGAGCATGTATGTAAAGTGAAAATGTACTTAAAGTGAAGCACTGCCTTTTTTCCACTTTACGATGCATGTACTGTACTGCAAACATCATACACGTGCATAACTGATGTAAATAATGCATTTGTAACCAAAATAAATACAGTAGGCTTTATTCAAATAAAATGAGTGGGAGGAAGCAGGGAGGTGAGAGGCGCGCACGCGGGTCAGTACTATATAGCAGCTCTCTCCTTCTCGCAGTCTCTCTCTCTCTCTGTCTCTCTCTCTCTCTCACTCAGTCTCTCTGTCTCTCTCTCACTCAGTCTCTCTCTCTCAGTCAGTCACGCACTCAGTCACACACACACACGCACTCACTCAGTCACACACGCACTCAGTCACACACACACGCACTCAGTCACACACACATGCACTCAGTCACACACTCAGTCACACACAGTCACACACTCAGTTACTCAGTCACTCAGTCACACACTCAGTCACACACTGTCACTCATCACACACTGTCACTCATCACACACTGTCACTCATCACACACTGTCACTCATCACACACTGTCACTCAGTCACACACTGTCACTCAGTCACACACTGTCACTCAGTCAGTCACACACTGTCACTCAGTCAGTCACACACACGCACTCAGTTACACACACACGCACTCAGTCACACACGCACTCAGTCACACACGCACTCAGTCACACACACACGCACTCAGTCACACACTCAGTCACACGCTCCGTTACTCAGTCACACGCTCCGTTACTCAGTCACACGCTCCGTTACTCAGTCACACGCTCAGTTACTCAGTCACACGCTCAGTTACTCAGTCACACGCTCAGTTACTCAGTCACTCAGTCACACACACAGTCACTCAGTCACTCAGTCACACACTCAGTCACACACTCAGTCACACACACAGTCACTCAGTCACACACACAGTCACTCAGTCACACACTGTCACTCAGTCACACACTGTCACTCAGTCACACACTGTCACTCAGTCACACACTATCACTCAGTCACACACTGTCACTCAGTCACTCAGTCACAGTCACTCAGTCACACACTCAGTCACACACACACACACACACACACACACACACACACACACACACACACACACACACACACACACACACACACACACGCAAAGACTGCAGCAGAAGATCTTCTCCCCCTCACACTGCAGTCTATTCACATCACATGCAAAGCTTCGCAGAGCTCGGAGGAGGGAGGAGGGAGGAGGGGGGAGAAGGAGGAAGCAGACTCACTGGTTTAGCTGCTGCTTTAGGAAGCGTGATTGGACACTGATGGGAGGGGGAACGGACACAGATGGGAGGGCAGAGGGAACAGGGAGATCGAGCGCTCCATAATGAAGACAAGCATGAAGGAGGTTGCAGGAGTGTTGAGTTGCGCACGCTGCCCCCTGGTGTCCGTACTCGCGAAGCACGTGTACGTACACGGGTATGGTGCAACAAAAAAAAAATGTACGTACTTGTGAGTGTACGTAAAGCGGGTGTATGTAAAACGGGGTATGCCTGTACTGTGCTGCTTTTAAAGATGCAATCCTTTAAAAAAAAAAAAAAATACAAGATTCAATCGGGGTTGTCATGAAGAGCAGCACTTTTTTTTAACACCTTTTTTATACATTTTCTGGGATCATTCACTAGACAAAACATAATGCGGTTTATTCGGGTAAAACCCGTGGACACAATGAATACACAGTATACAGAAGAAATACACATGAGGGGTCTGGAGTAAAACTAGACTCCAATGGGTGCAGGGCGCCTGCTTCGGAAGTCTTACCCTGACCGGGACCTAGTCCCAAGCTTCCTGGTCCTCCTTCGGGTAGAATACCCAACCGCTACATTCTATTCTGAGAACTTGGTCCTCGCGTCTGACTGGTCTATGCGAGGCAGACTTTCCTAGCTCCAAAAATGAAGCCGGTTGCTCTGCTATTCGCAACAGAGCAACTTTGAAAAGCCCGCCTTTGCATCACCGACTCAAGCCACTAGATGGTCTGGTTCTCTGATCGGGCAGTCTCCTTACATAGCGCAGTGGAGGCTATCTCTAGCATGGAGGATAGACTAGCGACCAATCAGTGTGTGGAAAGTTTCCCCAGCAGCCAATCGGAATGGGGCTCATCTGGCTGCCATCAGAGGGGGCGTGCCAAGCCGGCTCAAAGCCGGGCGAGCAGGAAATATGAATCGGCCAATGGAAAACGCGCCTTCCAGCAGCATCTTCCCCCAGCCAACCCATTGCCATGCGCTGGGCAGGCTCCACCAGGTTTGGCAGTTCTAAAGGTGCCCCTGCAGGCTGCCCTTTTTGTTTTCTAGACCTGGTACTGCTCACCAAACGGTTTTCTCACCTCGGGACATCCTTTCTCTACTTTGAACTCCGGATGTCTATGCAGACATCCCGGCACCTATGTAGATGCCCGGGCTGACTGTATAGACATTAATACATACAGTATAAAACACTTTTTTTTTTTTTTTAAATAAACTCATATCTCTTGGGGAAATAGATCTGGGACATTTGGGCTCAAACAGGATTCTGGGGGACACTGTGTAGCCCCGAGGTAATTCATATCACGTACCTGCAAATCATGCCTGCGCGTTGTGGAGAATTACGGGACTACCAGTAACTTTATCCCCCGAACTCCTGCAAACAAGAAACACATTTTTACTCAAATATCTCCTCAACTAAAACTCGCACTCCCAAAGTCTCATGTTTATTGGGAAAGGGGAATGGGTAAAACCCAGAACAGGATAGGTTTTAGATATAAATTTGTGTCCCTGGCTTATGGTGCTTACTTGGGTTTCAGGGGTAAACAGTCAGACTTCACCTTATTATGAAGACTGGCTATCCCCTACTGTGTCAGGGGTCTCCAAAGCTGAACCCCATTAATTTCAGCTGCTGGGACCCCCTGCTTCTAGAGATACGCTCTCTATATTACTTATTTTTTTTAAATTTTTTTTGCCACAAGGATTAAATTAAAAAATGTAAACACAAGTACGTTCCCCTTTTTTAGTTTACATTTTTCTCCTTTCTCTCTTAACCTTCTCTAAAGTGCTTTCACTATCTTCCATATTCTTGTTTTTCATTTCACTCCTCATTCCTCTTTTTCCTATTCAACCTTTTCTGCTACATCCGTGAAGTGCGCTTTGGTTTGAATTCTGTTATTCATGTCGACTGAGAGCCAGATCTAAAAATACTATTTCATTTGGGTGACTCTGATTTTAGTCCAAGATCATAATTGTTGAAATCATACATTACCTGTGTGAGACTGTTCTCATCTCCGTGCCAGATGATCAATAGATCATCAATGTAGCGGCCATAGAATACCAGGCCAGCCCCCAGCCGCGCATTGGTCCAGATGTATATTTTTAATTATGAAACACTTTAGAAAAGGGACTATACATTACAGGGAACTATTATACAAGAAACAATTGGACCATATAAAAGCAAATCCTTGCTCTAAAGAGCTTGCATTTGAAGTGGTATGTTAAGAGACTTTGAGACAGAAGCTGACGGAGTAAGTGCAGTAGGTGGCAGTGCCTGATCACTGTGGTTGGCAAGTGCAACTGTGCATGTGGCCCAGTAGCCATGAGTCCCAGCTATTGAAAGACTTCATTCAGAAGGTGTTTTTTTTTAGGTTTGACTTGAAGGTGGAGAGTGAAGGTACTTGCTGTATGTAGAATGGGAGGGAGTTGCAAAGCGTTTAAGGGCGAGAGAGCAGGGGGAGCGGAGCGAGAAATCTAAGCAGAAATGTAGGGAGAAACAGGCCAGTTGAGAGCCGTGAAGGTAAGAAGGAGAATTTTGAAGTTTTGCCCGGAATGTTGGGATACAAGGGGAGAGATTCAAGGAGGATATGAGCAGAAGCTGTTATGGGAGAAACTTATGGGATTCTAGCTGCAGACATTCGCAAAGGGGTTGCAAGGCAGGGAGACAGGTTAGTTGAGGCGGACTTACCTTTTTGTCAGCGCTGAGTACACACTTGGTGCTATATAAATAAAGACATACAATAGAACCGTAAGCTCGGGGGCCGCTCTCGTCCGCGTTGCGTTGTTATGGCGGGTCACCATGACGATGTGATGCTACAGGAATGGGCCCGCAACCTGAAAAGATAAGACTCTGACACGCGCACACACACACACACATTACACCCCATCCCCCCACCCCCCCAAAAAAAAGAAATTTGCAATGGCCTAGCCAGCCTTATGGGAAAGCTGCCCCTGCCTGTTGGTAGAAAATTACAGTAATCACGCCTGAGGATGATATAGGCATATATTACAGTTTTTGCAGTAGAGTGACAGTGGAGAGCAGATCCTGGCAATGTGAGAGTTGAAGAAGCAAGGCCTAGGCTACTTAGTTTGGTAACAAGATGGATGGTGGTTCTGTTTACTGCGACTGTAAAAGGATATATTTTAGTTAGATTTAGAGCCGGTTTTGAGAGAACGTGCCATCCAGGAGGATATGGCCAAGAGATCAGACTTGGAAAAGGGTTAAAGGTGGCTAGATCTTGTTGCCAGGCTCCTACTGATTGGTGTGCAGATCTTAAATATTCCAACACAGCCCTAGATGGGAAACGGCACAATTTCTCAGATACCAGAGGCAAGCTAGCAATCAAAGTGTGTGCCCTGAATATACAGATAGGTTGTCTCATATGGACTGCAATAAAATGGATCGTTACTATTCAGGAAGTAAGAGTGTATGTTGAGGTTATAAAAATAATAAATGTGTACCGGGTTTGTTTATAATTTTTCGCAAAAGGTTACCATTTCGTTTTTGACTTTTTTTTATTTTTTATTTTTTTTTAAATATTGTTTAGATTGATATCTTCACTTTTCCTGTAAATCTTGAAATGTTCGCAATCCCGCCTGCTTTTAAAATAAATTGAAAAAAAAAATGTTTTGATCCATTGTTTTTACGGTACTGGAACCAGGGAGTCCTGCAGAGCTGGACCGCATTTTTTTTTTTTTTTTTTTAAACTCCAGATCCATCTGGTTCCGGAGATTTCTACCAGTGTAGTTACTGGTGTTAACACTCTCTCCCTGGAGAATTCTAAATGGCCATAAAATATTGTGGGTCCTGCAGACAAATAGCATTGCGACATCCTATCAGTTGCAGCTGAAATACCGAGGAAGTAACAGTGGTACCAAGTATCGTGGGAACCAGAGGGTTCCTAAAGCTAAAAATAACACTGTAATAACGCCCTGGAGGATCTCTGGCTTTCATTGATGAACATTATACAGTATGCTGTTGGAATTATATCTTTTGGCAGATGTAAAATTTGTTTCATAATTACGCCAGCTTAACAGACCTCAGTAATTCTGGTTCATCACATAAAAATTAACTTATTTTAAAGATAAATACTTACATAAAAATGGTAAAATGGCGATGACGTTCCAAATAAGTTATGGTATACTTAAAAATGGTTGCATAGTTTTCTGTTTGAGTGGAATCTATGTATTTTTTTTTATTTTTTCTCCCATCTTGGTTTTAATCTTTCTTTTCTTTCTTCCTTTTCCTTCCTCACTCCCTTTTCCTTACTTCCTCTCCTGCTACATATGTATCAAAAAATATCCCTTGGGTCAGCTCTTGCTATTCCTAGATTAGGTCTTTCAGTCATCTGAATTGCCCACGCCTCCATGCATAGAATAACCAAATATGGCATATGTACTGGAAGATTCTCAGAACTTCCGTCATAGCCTCTTCCCTCAGCTAAAACCACAGTTGTCAATAACCACTTAAGTATCAACCTAAACAGTTTCTCTAGAGACCTTTAGGACAGCTGCACCCTCATTATTTGTTCAGTTACATTGGAGAGTTATAATCAGAATAAATACCAAATGAAGGAAGAACCTTTTGCAAATCAGATATATGTATGCAAGAAAGAACCATCAGGCAATTTACTGTATACCTTGACATTCTGTCTTGATAACAGATTCACATATTACAATATAATTATTAGAACTAAATTGGATTTCTTACAGGAGAGTACCTGGATTTTTATTTTAAGTCTACTGCCTTCAAGATATGACTTACTTTCAAGCATTTCTGCTCTGGTTTGCTCATCTATCATCTCTCTCCATCTTTTAGTATCATGGGATCAATTCTATCTCTTCAAATCCCTCTATTTTAGAGCCAGGCTCCATTGGTCCAGCGCTATGCAAGCAATTGTGTGTCTGTAAAAAAAAAAATCCCTGATGGACCTATTTTTGGACATGACACATTCCAAATGAGGGATGAATGCCAATCATGCTAAAAATACGATGGATGTTTACACAAATGTTGGGCTATATTGAAAAAAGTACAAATTACTCTGAAAGTTCCCCTCAATCCTTTAGTTGCTTGTAGTAATCCCACACACGTCACAGAAGGGCCTTGCTAGTCTTTCCACCAGGAATTTAGTTAAAGGTGCAGCCTTGTCAAATGTGGTCTGAGGGACATGGCAAAGGAAATATCTTCAGCACCCGGGTTTGTTTTATTTTATTTTTTCCCCCTCTTCTCTCCACACTCCCTAAAACACATTTAATGATCAAGGATCATAACCATTACTTTATTAAGCTGGAACAGAAGCATTTTGTTTCTCTCTCCCCCTGCCCCCCCCCCCCCCAACAAATCAAACCAATAAATGGAGCGCTGTGCAAACCAGGATGTGTTAGCTTTGTATGTTCATTGTGAGCATTAAAAAAAAATACATTTACAATAAAATAAGTGCGCTTTATTTTTATTTTCCTCCCAACAGGTTGGTTCAAAGCTGATCCCCTGTCACAAACTTGTGCTGGCCTGTGTGATCCCGTATTTCCGTGCCATGTTCCTCTCTGATATGGCAGAGGCTAAGCAGACGCTCATCGAGATCCGTGACTTTGATGGTGATGCCATAGAAGACCTGGTGAAGTTTGCCTACTCATCCCGGGTAACCTTGACGGTGGACAACGTCCAGCCCCTGCTGTATGCCGCCTGCATCCTCCAGGTGGAGCTGGTTGCCAAAGCTTGCTGTGAATACATGAAGCTGCACTTCCACCCCTCCAACTGCCTGGCTGTAAGGGCCTTTGCCGAGAGCCACAACCGTGTGGACCTGATGGACATGGCCGACCGCTACGCCTGCGACCACTTCCCGGAGGTGGTGGAGTGTGAGGACTTTGTCAGCATGTCGCCCCAACATCTCTATAAATTGCTGTCCTCAGGGGACCTTAACATCGAGAGTGAGAGGCAGGTTTACAACGCGGCTATCAAGTGGCTTAATGCCAACCCACAGCACCACATCCCGTGGCTAGATGAAATACTTTCTCAGGTGGGGAAGCAGCTAACGTGTGCTTGTATGCGTGCGTCTGTCTATGTAAAGAGAGATGCTGATCCAGGAAGAAATAATCCAAAAGCCAGCAGTAATAGTTCAGTCTCCATATAATGTTTGCATAATTGAAATTCTCGGTTTTGTTTCTCTCTACAACCAGCGTTGTAACTTTGTTGTTGTTGCCGTGTTTTTGGACCAAACCTAGCCTCTGTGTGTTTTTTTTTTTTATTTACTGACCATCAGGTAAATTAGGCTTCTCACTTCCACTTGAGTGATATCAAGACCTACTGAAAATTAAGAATTGAAGAGAAGATGAGGTAGGTATAGAGCGAGAACAGCAGGGTACTTTATGACATGAGGCTTGGTAGTAATTCAAAGCTACTCCAACCACAGGTTATGTGAAGTAAGAGTTGCACAAAAATGTATCCCATTTTGTAGCACTATACCTTTTGATATGTTAGACTTTTTACTTTGTAGTGTGTAGCTTTAGCATAACAGTGTAAATTCTCTTGTCTGAAATATTTGTAATACATTTAGAGTATCTCAGTATGCCTCTGGCCACTTTGTATAGTGTAATGTTACTTGTAAAAGGTGTACACAACAAATGCAGCTACAGTAATTTCATGGATATAGTGCATAATTGATCAGATAGGGGCAGTTACCGTTGAATCCAGTCCAAAATAAGCAGGCTCTCAATGTAATTACAAGAAAGTGTACAGGGTGCGCCTACTTCACCACTTAAAGTGCATATAATAAATGGCTACTATAAATGTGAAATAAAGTGCAACATACTGTATTACAATAACTATGCATAAACTTTGACCATGTAAACTTAAACTTTACACTGAATATATATTTAGTAATGTTATCATATGCAGTGAGTGATCTTGCAAGTGTAACAGTGTTGGTGAAAAAATGTTCTTACAGGTGTAATAGTCCTGGGGAGTGCAGTGTTCAAAACCGGAGACCCAAAAATTCAATCTCTAGTGCAATAAGTCACTTAATAGGTAAGTGTTTTGGGGGAAGGATGATTGATACACTCACATTTTCCAAATGGCAAATAAGCACATGAAATCATTTTAAATGCGTACTGCAGGAGAGACTTGACCGAGTGCCCCCTCCACTACATTCAGACCAGAGGCAGATCAAGGAGAACACCACAATCAAAGTTGACGGTGGTGAGATTGGAGTCTCTGCAATACTCCTGTTGACTTGTTCGTTTTACTTGCGCATTTTTGACTTGCAATGTGTGTGTACACTTGGTTGTGCTTAATCTTTTTAGACATATAAAGTATTGGATTCTTTGCACTATCGTGTTCTTTAATTTTCCTTCCGAGAATTACGTGTATTCCAAAGACTCCTGGATGGAGAACTATCTACATTTTATAACCAGCTACCACTACTTTTACCAAATATGTGCTTATTGGCTATTTGGGACAATGTGAGTGAACCACGCATCCTTCCTCCAAAACACTTCCTATTTAGGGACTTATTGCATTATATTGTATTTTTTTTTTTTTTTTTTGTCATCTGCTTTAACGCTGCGACTCCCAAATTCTGAAGACTATCAAATGAATTAAAGTCACTTTTATAAATTAAGATTAACTTTCATTAAACTGGAGTGCCCACTTTAAAAAAAAAATTTTTTATTTGATTTGCTTTTTAAATGCGGTTTAACTTCTTCTTTCTCCTGTTTCCTACGCTAACATTCATCAAATAAACTGGTGACCATACAATATTTGGCGTTTATAATTCCAAGAAGTGAAACCTGAACACATATTTTCATTTTATTTTTTCTGTTTAAGTGGCTGCACAGAGAATTCAATTACAATAAAAAGTATTTCTTAGTATTTTGTTCTCTTGCAAAAAAAACTGCTTTTGGACAGGAAATGACTATCCAAACAAAATATTATGGTGCACTTGGTGTCTTATTGTTGGGTTCAAATTTGATAAAATAAATAAAATGCCCTCTTTTTCTTTTGTAGAAGTTAGTTTCCTAGTAAATGTACTTGCTTATGAGCCAATCAATATCTCCAGCAGCATAGAAATGCATATAAATTCAAAACCTACTGTAGCACGGTTCAACTATTTTGGTGCTTCTTGGCTGGTGAACCAATCAGCCATATATAGCTATATCTATCTCCAAGTATCCCCTGAGGTATAAATCATGCAAGCATACCCTAGTGGATCACTTTCTCCAATAGCATGGAATTTGGGAATAATGTCCCTTTTTGTGTACTTCTATATGACCCAATCAACTGGTACTGATGTCCTTTCTGCCTACTACCCTAGCGGGCTAGGAGGGAAGTGAAGTGGTTTAGGTAAAGTGATCGCACTATTAAAGTGGCAATACCGTTTTTATAGATGCAGCAGTTACTTGGCTTTTTAAGAAAATGTAATTGCCTAAGCTGCCCATCGATCGGCAAAGATCCTACTTCCCCCCCCCCCCCCCCCCCCAGGTTCACACGAAGGCTGACTATTTCAAAGTGCTGTGCCTGTGTAAATGGCAGTATTACCACACAACTGAGGTCGTTAAAAAAAAAAAATTTAAACTAAGCTTTTGAATGTCAACTTAATACATTAAAACACAAAAATGGGCAAAGAGTATGAAAGGGGAAAATTTATTTAAAAAAAAAATAAAAAAAGTTAGTGACTCCCCTGTAACTGATATTCATAGGTGACAGACATCCTTTTTATAGAAACTGTTTTGCTCCATATTTGGGGTTAAAATGGATCATTGGCAATAGACTTAATTTTATTACATGAAGATAATATTGTATATTCACAGCGGGCTTCAGTAAAAAAATAATGGAAATTAGTGGTGGTATATTACAAGGTTTAGTTTTTTTTTAATTGAGACAAACATTGCCACAAGATTATGAGAAGCGTACCTCATGCCCGATAAGGGTCTGGTTTAAAAGGAATCCCACACAGCAGGAAAAAAAAAATCTAAAAAGTATCTGTGTAATTGCACTCCTTCGAAAGATGCAATCATCCTTTGAGTTGCATTTTCACTTATTTGCTTCCTGTGGCAAAAATAAATAAATGAATATGTGGATATTTTGTAATACATCCCACCAGAGTAGCAGGAAGAACTGGAAATGCTGCTTCTCCAGCCGGGACTAGCAAATTAAATAATTCACATGGGTACTAAAGGAGTGTGCGTCTTTCTTCGTGGAAAGGTGAAGCGAGAACCATGGATGTGGAGGAGGGGAGTCCGGAGCTCCCTGCTCGCTCCTCTTCCCCCTTCCCCAACCTCTCCTACCAGAGTGTTTTTTTTTTCCTGTGTCACTTATTCTATTGCAGTGGATGTGTGCTTCCTTTGCCTTGAGATAGAAGCAGGTGCCCCGAACGGAAGTGTGATTTTTGGCGCATTTGGTGGCCCCTAATACCAAGCCTAGGAAGGCTCTGACTAAAATATAACTTGGCTTGCTCTGAATGGGAGTTTAGGTCATATCCTGGCAATTATAAGACACTGTATTAAGAACTTTGCTATGAAAGAATTTCCTTCTGGTATGCCTGACGAACTTTCCTGGACGACAAACTCTATACTGGAGCAATTTGAAACTTCCTGGGTGGAAGATACAAAGTTTCTAGCTGTTAAAAGAACAAGATCTCAAACCAGCTTGAGTCAACCACATTTATTTTTTTGCCTTTGACATCAGACTTGTTTGGCTTTTCAGATTCAGACCAAGATTTCCCCTTCCTTGGAATATTAGCAAAAGAAGCAACTCTAACATGGTCTTTAAAGCCAAAAAGCCTCTATCCATGATTGAAAAACCTTGTTATTCAACAATACGCTATACGTGATGAGAGTTGTGGGATGTCAGACAGATTCAAGGACATTTATCCTTTTACCAAAGCAGTCTTGGCCTTGTCCGAACACCCTCGTACCCTGCAATATCGAGAATAGCTAGACTCGCTACAATTCCTGTAAGGGATGCAATGGACAGGCGTATGGAAGGCATTTTAAGAAAACAATACTTTGCTATTGGAACCAAGTTCAAGTCCTCTATTGCTACAACCTGTATTCTCAGAACCATTCACATTTGGAGTAACAATCTTTATGGTGACATTGAGGCAGAAACGGCCAAGCAGAGGCTTTTTTAAGGATTTCTCTAATCTTAATGCATTCTTGGATATGGTTAAACTACTGGCAAGAGCATCTCAATATGTAGTGGTAAGATCCTTATGGCTGTGTCACTGGGCAGCAGACACCGCATGAAAGGGTTATTTGGTTACATTTTGGGATCATTTTCTTCAAAAATGTTCAAATACGCAGGACAATGTCACTGTTTTGGTGGCCCACATAGCAAGAAAATTAGGAAACAGACTTCCTCGGCAGGTTCGGAGTACTTCCAGGAGAATGGTCCCTCAATCCACAGGTTTTTGCAGACCAGGTAGAAAGCTGAGTTTCTGATGGCCATCACAACAGCGGGAAACTTTAAATTTACAGGCAGTCATCGTTTTACAACGCTTCATTTAACAACGAATGGCTTATCCAACGCTATGCAATGCATACCTATGTTCATTTTTACAACGCCAAAACGGCTTATCCAACGCTCTTACGACGCTTTGCAAAGTTGTTTGTGTATATAATATATATATTATACTATATAATATATTATATTTTTATATTATAATATATATATATTACAGTTTATGCACTATATAATTTGTGTGTGCTTCATATCTTATTGTCTGCGTAAAATATTTTGTGTATTTTAGCATTAAAAATGCCTTCAGGAACAGAACCTTTCATTTAAACAGTGTTCCTATGGGAAAACGTGTTTCGCTTTACAACGTTTCGCTATCCAACGCCATTTTGAGTAACGCATTGGGTCAGATAACCGAGGACAGCATGTATAAGCTTTATGCTCCAAGGTGCCCTATTTCCATTGCATTTCAGACAAACAAAATTGATCATTTTGATGCAATTGTGTCAGCGCAGACTACTTTCCTGATACGTAGGCCTTGTGGTCTCCAGAACTGAACATGGTACTCTAGGTGAAGCATCACCAATGATCTATATAAAGTTGGCAACACGACCTCTCTCTGCTTGTAATACTTAATACCTTTCAAACCTAACATCCCGCTGGCTTTCCCCCTTGTTTACTTACTTGCATACTTTTAAATCAGATGAAATAACGCCACCCAGATCCCTATCCCCTATTGTAGTTGACATTATAGTGTCATTAATCCTCTATTCTGCCTTTTTGTTTGTTTTTTGTCACCCAAGTGCATTATTTAGCACTTTGTAGTTGCCACAGTCGAAAACCAAAATCTTGATCGTTCCTCTAATCTCACTAAATTATTTTGTTTACCCCACCCTCCTTGGAATCTTGAGGTGGAGATCTTTTGGGTCATCTGCAAAAAGGCATACTTTCCCTTACAGAATATTTGTAATGTCACTAATTTATTGACGAGCACCAGTCACAGCACAGATCGGTGAGGTACTGCACTGGTTACCTTCTCCTCTGATTGTACTACATTTACCAAAACTCTGTCGTCTGTCCTACAACCAATGTCTTATTTATTGAACTACCGTAGAAGATTAATACGTGTGTTGCAATGCTCGACATTGGAGTCTATGTAGGACCGTGTCAAAAATTACTGAAATGTAGATAAACTACAACTTCTGTTCCACTTTTTTTAATTTTTTTATTATTAACACCATACGTGCCACCCTGCTTTTGAAAATCTTATCGGATTTATTTGCCTTGTATTTTTACTAGCCTGCCTGATACAAAGATCTGTTGCTTTCAGTATTGCCTTTTAGTTTTACCCACTGCTCTTGCACGCCACTCAAATAGCTCCCCACTGTGCCAAATGATCCCTTTAACATTTTCCAATAAATTAGCCCTCCTAAAATCTAAAACCTTACCTTGTGCGTGCATCGGATCTCCCTCCACTATCTTCATACTAAACCACGCTGATTGATCACTGGAACCCAAGCTCTTGCCCTCAATTACAGCTTCTGATATTAGTTTTTATTTTTAAAGTCCCTCCATAATAGCATATATTTCCCACTCAGTATTGTTTGGTGTGTATTGTTTCAGCTTTGGAAAAAAGGATGGCTGACTTGTGAGGGAGGAACATCCCTATTGTACCCTTGTCAGTTATGCATATCCTTCCTCCCTGGCTGGAGCATTTGTGAATGTGTGTGGAAATATGCGGGTTTTCTTTCATTATGTAACTTCAATAGTCAATAACATAATAGCGATATGTTATCATGACTATGTTGGCTGTCCTTGGAGAGCGGGGTATGTATGTATGTGCATCTATATCCTTTTTTTGTCTTTTTTATTTTTCCCTGTTAACTTGTTTTAATCTTACTTATAGAAGAGGGTGAACAACATACTGTATAAAAAGGTGATATAATATGAAGAGTGACTGTAATACCATCTTGAATTCCCCTCTCTTGAGTCATGTACATTAGTCATAGACATTATTATATACAATGCTTACCCTTAGGTGCGCCTGCCATTGTTACCAATTGAATTCCTGATGTCAGTTGTGGCCAAAGAAGAGATAATCAAACAGAATTTAAAATGCAGAGACCTGCTGGACGAAGCAAGAAACTACCACCTCCACCTGAGCAGTCGTGCAGTACCTGAATTTGAGTACACCATTCGCACTACACCGAGGAAACAGACTGCTGGTAAGGAGGTGCTAGTTATGGGAATGAATGTGGTGTACACTGGACAATGTTTAATAAGCAGTGCTAAGCCACTGTATGGCCTAAGTTCACGGTTTAAGGGACGGACCGTAAGACGTCTGGTGACTTAGGAGCGCTTAGTAAATTTGATCATGGTGCACATTGGTCAAGTAGAGAAGGAAATGGTCTCCAGGCCTAGATATTAATAACATGGGCACTGTATACGTTTACATCTATTATTTCGTTTTCATTATGATGTCCCTGTGTAAAAGTGTACATGTTAAACTGAGTACTAAAATGGTAATTTTTCTTCAACTTCGTATTACAGTAGTTAAGTAGTAATAAGTGTCTGGAGTTCAGTAGTAGAGCTTCCCCAGCCAATTCTCAACAGACTATATCCTTAGCATAAATGTACAGTATGTGATCCACACCTAAAAATAACTGTAATAGTCTGTTTTAGACAACATCAGTTGTTTTAGACAAAAGCCTTATTATGGTGTTCAGAAGGAGACACACTGGTTTATTTAATGATGTAATTTGTAACTTTGAATGTAATATTTCCACAGTGATAACAAATGGACATTTTGGTCCGCAGAATTATAATGTATTTATGTCAGGCAGTCCCTAATGGCAATGTGACCAATATAGTGTGTGTGTGTGTATATATCATTTTTTGTTAAATGTCACTTTGAGAAAGCAGAACTCTCTCTCAATGTATATGAATATGGGTTCCAAATGTTCATTGTGTTTTCTACTGTCCTTTGCAGTGAAATAGTTTTCTCCAAAAAAATATGAATGAAGTTTGGATTCTGTAGTTTTCCTTCCAGCCAGCGATTTGAGAAACAAAGTATAACTTTGTCATCTCCCTCAGGTGTTCTGTTTTGTGTGGGAGGACGTGGGGGCTCAGGGGACCCATTTCGCAGTATCGAGTGCTACTCGATAAGCAGAAACAGCTGGTTTTTTGGCCCAGAGATGAACAGCCGGAGACGACACGTAGGCGTAATTTCTGTTGGAGGTGAGTACAATTAATGGTTCTTGGATTAAATTATGATGGCTTATATAACTAAATCAGTGTGTTGCTTTTGTAAATGGGTTATTCTTTCTATTTCTGGCAGTAATGTGCATTTTTCTTTCATGTCTGCTGGTAGCGCACACAGATTAGGTTAAATGGGCTCCACCAAGGTAGGAAAGGATATAACTTGAGGTATGTAAGGCCCAATTTTTCCCTTCATGGATCAGTGTTGTTGTTTTTTTTCTCTTTCTCTCTGTCCTACTGTACCTCTTGGTAGCAAAGGGTCATTGCATGGAGTTCTGTGTCACTGAAAAGCTAGGTTACGTGACTGAAACACAAGACCTGCAAGGATCAGAAATGATCTAAACAAAACTCTTGGGCTCCTATTTACTAAGCAGTGATGTTTCCAACACGTCTCAATAAATGTGACCCCCTATGGCCTATTCAAGTGAATAGGTTGCAATGTGTCTTTTAGCAATGAGCCTTCTCTTATGGAGTAGCACTTCTTTAGTAAATTTGACCCTTGCTCTCTGCTGCATGTGATCAACATTTGCCAGACAAGTATAAGAAAAAGTGGTGTACATGTATGAAGCAGAAGATAACCTACACAGATACAAGGAGTTCTGGTATGGTTCCAACTTGTAATGCAACAGAGCATTGATATTTTTATAGCCCCTAACATGTAAGCCACCAAAGTGCAACTGAATCTGCAAATATGCGTAAACTTACTCGGGACCCTATGATCTGGATTATTCTGTTCCAACTTAATTTCCTCAATCAACGTCCGATCAAGAAGGTGGTGTTATAGAAGAATATTCAATGTCTCCTGTAGAGAATATAGACAGAGTGGTATGGTCTATTATGGAAATTGAGAAATTCAGAGAACATATTAAAAGACAGGATCGTGGGTGCATGCGCTGCACCAAGTAAGATGGCCACATAGTCCCTGTTATTTGGAAACCGGGGTCCTGTTATTGCTCTAAGGAACAATTTAATAGTAGAAATAACCGCCCTCCACTCTTAAGCACTTTCTGAGACGTTTTGGAGCTGGAGATGCTGTGCTTCCAAGATGGCATATTCACGCAGACGTCACATGCAATTAGCTGCACAGACTGAGACTAAGGAAGATCTCTCCATGCTAACCAGCACCCTAATGGGGTTTGTCTTAGAGATACTGTAGTTACATTATTTGTTTCAAACTTTTTCTAACATGCTACTCACCAAGAAAACTCAGTACTAGAGCGCGTGTAGGAACAGCCATCCGAGACCTACAACCAGGACTTACCGAAAACATATAGGGACATGAGGAAGACCAACGAGCGTAAAAGATGAACGGGAGCAGGAAAGCTGGCTGGCAGGGTATTGTGGTCCGTTTGTCATGCTTTGTTTAAAAAGGAAGGTACTGTATGTAATTATTTTCTGAATGGAAGCAGGGAGCTGATTCCACAGTCTTGGTGGTCCTAGAAAAAGCTCTCCCTCCAGCTTCATTGACCTTAAACTGAGGCTCAATCAGTTGAGGGGCGATGGCAGATCTACGGGCACGATTGGGGCTGTTAATAGGGAGTTCTGAATGTTAGGGGGGTCAAACTGGACAGCCTTAAAGGCAAGGGTCAAGAACTTAACATTTTTTTTTTTATTTTTTTTGAGATTAATGATTTAGCACATGATCTGTAGATCACGGCTACAGATGAAGAAAGCTTAATTTTACCTACTGATAATGCATATTTTTGCATTAAAACGTAGATTGTCACTGAGTTTCCAAAGGATTCAGTAACCAAAATGCAGTACCTTCATACAGAAATTCAGAGCAGTACCTTAAAATGTAACCCCAGAGCAAATCTAGGACTATATCTCTCGCCTTTTCTCTGCCCTAGTCCCCGAGATCTCCGCCCAACATATTTTGCAGCTACAAGGAAATCTTTGTGTGTCAGATCTCAAAATCTTTAATGACTTGGCACCAGCAACACTGGCCAGACTAACGTCAAATCCACTATAGGTGGAAATTTGTTACAATTGCAGGATGTGAGAAGTACAAGCCAGCCTGAGGTCTCTGGGAGAAGCGGATTCATTCATGCCTCCCTGGCAGAGCTCTGGATCCCCGAGGAGCAGCCCTTCTTCCTCCCCGGAATGTGAAATTGGGCTGGTTTATTGGGAGATCTCAATTCTGCAAATGCGAATAAGCTCGTCAATCTCCTCCGTGAAGTGACTTTGAACTCCTCAACTGACGATCGAACTATAAGACCATCTCTCACATCTGGTTAAAGAACTATAGCGTTCTCTTTCTGTGGACTTTTTCTTGCTGGCTGCTTTCTCCCGGGCTTACAATTAGCGCGGATAGAAGGCAATTCTATATTCTATTCAAGATTTCTCCTTTTCTGTACCCCCTGTCCCAAACAGTTCAATCTGATTTTTGGTATTTCCTGAGTAGCTGTTCCCCATGCTTGAGGGGATTTTGTCTTTTTATTTATCACCTTTCCCAAAATATTTATTTTTCATATCTTATACACACCCTCCCCCCAAGCAAGCAACCACTCTGTCCTGTCCACAGAATCTGTGAAACTGTTACTTCAGCTTCATATAAACGTTCTCCCCTTTTCGTTGTCCTTCTAACCTGGGTACTCATACCTAATTGTATTCGGGGTTTAAATTCGAGCATTGCCTTCAATGTAGAACAGGCTTCTCTCCCTGAACATACCAATTTGTTTATTTCTATTGAATTTAATTTTTTTTTTTTTTGCTCCTTATTTTAAATGTGATTATGTTGCTGCCTGCCATGTTTCCCCTTTACCCAGCCCTGTGTCCCACCTCTTTATCCACAGGGCACTCATTCCTAGTACATCCCTTCAGACCAGGAGCCTTTGTTACCCTAATGTTCTCCTTTTTAGCCCCCTCTACCATGAACACTCCAAATATGCAAGTGTACTGAAATGATCTTACATAGTGCTGGAAGTGCTACTGCTTACAAACAATATGTGTGGTGACCACTAGTGACTAAATATAATCAAAAAATGTACAGATTACTTATACATATAAGCAAAGCTGCCTGATCTGAAACTGACAGTACAAGACCAGAAAAACATACATACATACAACAAATTCAAACCGACGCCTCAAAGTCCAATAAATGCAAATATAAGGTACTATGAAACCTTGTTACAAAATTCCAATCTGGAACATCCGGATCCACTTGAATAGTCCACGAAGAAGTTTTCTCAGGACATGTGGAATTAAACACAAGGAACAATCATAGCGTGTACTGCTGCATAAACAACATAACAAACTAGGACAAGACTAAGGCCTCGGAGACTACCTTAAGGCAGTGTTTGCGTCTGTGGCGTGCGGGCGCGCGTTGCACTAGAAATCCGTTGAAACTGATTTCTTGGCGCGACAGGCTGGTCACGTGAGCGGTTTGCCCAATGAGGGCGAAACCAGCTCCGTGACGTCACTGGCGCGCCCCTAGACACCCACGGACGGCACGCATACCATGGCCAGGGAAAGCACTCGCTTTCCCTCAGCCTCCGCACGGCTGAAGTTACCATGTCCGCAGCCTAACACACTAACAATGAACAATCAAAACACTGCTGAAATAATTAGTTAAGCTAATTTATTAAAATATAAAAGAGACAATGTCGGTCTAAAATTACATGAGCTGCGTCGCGCTGCTGGTCCGGTTTACAAAAACCAGAATCCTACTCACAACAAATAGGAGTTAAAAAGGCACATCCAAAAAGTGGCAGATGACTCCTAGTGGCTCCTCCACTGCAGGGGAACCTTCAAGACTAGTAGAATTGCAGCATTCTTTATTTTTAAAAATTTTTTTTATTAAGTTCTACAAATAATCCAGGCTACTCACTTTCTGGTCCAAGTCTTTTTAAATTACATTTTGAACTAGACCATCAGGCAGATCTTGCTGAGGAAAAGGGGCAGCTATCTTTCCTATTCTAGAAACCTCATGGTTTCTGATGCCAAATATGCCTCAAATCAAAATCTGAGATAGGTAGGAGTAACCATTTTTCCACAAAGTTAAACTACCTCAGACGTATGGGTCCAACGACTAGAGGACACCCAAAACTATTTATTTCCTCCCCACCAAATACATTTATAGTAACTCCAGTTCGTGTAGTTCCAACAAAAAAGCCCTAGCTCCAAAAAACTGAACACTTTAATAAATATTGTTTCAAGTAATGTATTTCGGTAATGAAACCCTATATGTGAATCTTTCAATAATATTATTAATAATCGCTCTTCTGAGACAGATTTTTCAGGCACAGGTCTCCCATTTAATTTACCATCTAAATTTGTTGCTTGTCACAATGTCCTAAAATGACTTCCTGTAGGTCACAAGAAGTTGAAATTGGGATTCAAACCCCGGTTTGCTTGCTTCAGTGTCATGATCACTAGGCTTTTCCTCCTTGATTTTATCCCGTTCTTACTGTAAAAGTAAGTACAGATCGGTTCAGTGTAAAACATACCCCCTAGCTCATCACTTCCTACCTAGATTTCTGGGATGTCACATGAGATCTAAGATGACCAGAAGTCCCAGTTAAGCCGGGACAGCTCGGTTTTTAGGGCTCTATCTCGACTTTTTGGGGTGCTGTTTCACTTTTCTATCCCGTTGGCCGAGCATGCATGGTCGGCACTTGCTGGCTGCTCGTGCGCATGCACGATCAGCGTTTGTCAGTCACTTATGCTCATGTGCGGCCGCCAAACGCCAATCACGCATGCGTATGAGCAGCCGGCAAGTGCCGATCGCGCATGCGGGGTCTGCAAGAGCTCTTTGCGCATGCGCGGTCAGTGAGCGCTGACTGCAGATGCGTGACATATCTGGACAAATCTGGTTACCCTACATGAGGCCATGATTTGTTTGTCTCCAAAAAGACCAATTAGCCTTATGTGAGAGGAGGAGACTACAGTCTGATGCAATATAGATAATCGGCATTCTTGTATTCACCGACACACAGTAGATTGATGGGAGAATAAGAGAACTACAAAGTATTGGCTCACCGTGTTTACAAAAAATATATACTGTATGTGTCGGTGTTGGATTTTGGAGGATGATGCATCAATCACCCAGAAGTTACCCCTTAAACAAATCTCCGTCATTCGTACACGTGACATTCCGAGCAGGGACTGCATTTTTAACAATAAATAACCTTATACTTTGCATCTTTTTCAGGTAAAGTCTTTGCTGTTGGCGGGCATGATGGAAATGAACATTTGGGCAGCATGGAGCTGTTTGATCCCCTCACTAATAAATGGATGATGAAAGCGTCAATGAATACAAAGAGGTAGTGTACTGATTTGTTAACAGTTGAGGGCTCACACACACACATAACCGTTACTGTTTTGCATTCATGGGATATATCCCTTTATTTGAGCTCCCATGCCATGTACTGTAATATTAGAGCTGATGCATTGCAGCTTTTGTGTGTGGTGTTTCTGTATCTTTTATTTTCAATATTTTTAACATTGCCATGGTAAACAACATTTTGGATGGTGTTTATACTTTGTAACTAACGCAGATTGGCAATGAGATCTGTTTGCTAGTCATCAAAATTGTTTGCTTAACTTTGTTCCTTTGTTTGCAAAATGATTATGGTGCCATCATTGGTCAAATATGATTGAAGTCAGTGTTCCCCACGACATACAGTTACTCTGCCCCGTTAAAGGATAATTAAATAAAATGTAAACATTAAATAAAAACTGCATTGCTAAATATAATATACGTGTCTCAGCCATCAATAAACTTGCTCTTTTAGGTAAAAAGAACAAGACAATCCATAACGGTCATGCACATGGCCAGTCACTAAAGATGCGATGCCCAACCAGTGGTGGCCAATGCCTGTCCTCAAGAGCTACCAACAGGTCAGATTTTCAGGATATCCTTGCTTCAGCACAGGTGACTCAATCAGCCATGATTAAGAAACCTGTGCTGAAGCAGGGATATCCTGAAAACCTGACTTGGTGGTGGCCCTTGATGACTGGAGTTGGCCACCGCTGCCCTATTCTTTCACAGGGTGGTCTTGGTAGAAAAGATCTTTTAGTTGCAAAAAAATTCTGATTTCTGACCACCGCGCTGATTCCGACGTCTCCTACCTTGAAACGCATGGGTCTGTTGAGAATAATAGTTCTTTGCTCTGAAAGTGACGACTTTGCTGTAACACAGTCTCTGGCCACTTTGTTCTCTCCAAGTCATCCAGCGAGGGCCGTGACCGAAAAGGTAAACTTGGATTTTTGATAAAGAAGACCATGCTGAGGTTCAGGCAAAAGGGGATTGCATGTTTAAAGGTGCCATTCCAAATGCTAGTTTTATATTGTATTATATTTCTGCACCATACTGTACAGCCGTGTTTTTACCACTGCTCACTGATTTGTACATTAATAAAAATAATCTGTAGCCTAAAACTGAAACTAGCCTGGCTGCTAAGCCTCTGCTATTTTGCAACATCACTGGTGTTCAACATGTCTGATCTAACAAGCTGACGATAAAACCGTTTCTCTGATAAGATTGTTTGAAATCTGTATGGAAAACGGCGATGAGCTGCCAGTGGGATGAAGCAAATCAGGTAGCAGCAGCAGGAGCCATGTGAAACTCTACAGCAGGCTTTTGGCCTTTTTAAAGAAGACGTAACATAAGTAAAGTTTAAAAGATTTATATAAACGGACATCACCTTGAGCTCACTTCAAAGATGGGTCATTTTTTTGAGGGGGCTGTACCTTTTTATCCCAATGTAATCTCACTTCATTTATATTTACTTCTCCAAACAAATGTCTGAAATAATTGTTAGAACCAGACTATCCCATTAGTAAGATTGTGGTAAATTTATAGTTAAGCCAGGCATTGTTACATTTCACCCCAGAGACCACCAACCACGCCAGGTTTTAAGAATAACTAATATGTCAACAAAATCGGGGTCCCGGGTACAGGTGTGAGGACCTCTGGTATATGCACTTCAAGATGTAGTAATAATAAGCCATAACAGTATAGTACAGTATTTCTGACTGCTGGACCAGTAACTGCCCACCACAAACTTATTTTAACATAGTGCAGATCATGGGCGTCCGCAAGGGGGGGCGCTTTCCCCCCCCTGGATCCTCGCAGTCGCAGCATTAATTTAATAAAATATGCTGAGGGAGGAAGAGGCAGCTGAGCCGCGGCCCGGGATTGGATGGGAGGCGGGGCTAGCTGCAGCAGTCACGCAGGGGTGGGGGCCGCCACGTGCTCTCCCGCGCTGACCGCTGTAACTCCCCATCCGGACCGGCACCCAGACTCTCCCTCTGGCCCTGCTCCCTCCTGCACCCCGGCAGACGGCAGTGTGGCCGCATTATCGCATAAGGTAGGGAGTGGGACACGTGGGACCAGGGAGAGATGGCATGGAGATGCGGGGGAGAGACTGAGATTGGGGGGGCAATTTGGCAAAGAAGCTTGGGGGGGGGCGAGGGAGATTGGGGATGGGGGGAGGTTGGGGGGGCAAAGAAGCTTGGGGGGGGGGGGCGAGGGAGATTGAGAGATGGGAGATGCAGGGGGGGGGAGAGATGGGAGATGCAGGGGGGGGAGAGATGGGAGATGCAGGGGGGGAGAGAGATGGGAGATGCAGAGGGGGGGGAGAGGTGGGAGATGCAGGGGGGGAGAGAGATGGGAGATGCAGGGGGGGGAGAGATGGGAGATGCAGAGGGGGGGAGAGATGGGAGATGCAGAGGGGGGGGGAGATGGGAGATGCAGAGGGGGGGAGAGATGGGAGATGCAGAGGGGGGGAGAGATGGGAGATGCAGGGGGGGGAGAGATGGGAGATGCAGGGGGGGAGAGAGATGGGAGATGCAGGGGGGGAGAGAGATGGGAGATGCAGAGGGGGGGGAGATGCAGGGGGGGGGAGAGGTGGGAGATGCAGGGGGGGGAGAGAGATGGGAGATGCAGAGGGGGGGAGAGAGATGGGAGATGCAGAGGGGGGGAGAGATGGGAGATGCAGGGGGGGGGAGAGATGGGAGATGCAGGGGGGGAGAGAGATGGGAGATGCAGAGGGGGGGGAGAGTGTGTGTATGAATAATGTGGTGCAACTGCATGCAATGGTGTTTTTTTAATATTTAATATTGCTTTATTAACCTTCAAGCTTTCTCAAATTTGCTTGAAAATGCACCATTTGCCCACTTTTTTTTAAAAATTTTCTCGGGGGGGGGGTAAGGGGGGGGGAGAAACCCCCCTTATGCTGGTCGTGCTCGCTCGCCACGGTGCACTCACCACCACTTTCACGCCGGGCACTGGCCGTTAAAATTATGCCCCCCCCCTGAAAAAATTTCTGCGGACGCCCATGGTGCAGATCCAGCTCTGTAGTGGATGCAGTGTTCAGGCACAACAAGGACATTTTAAACATTTGCTTGTAGTTCCAAAACTAGAGAATTTGGGATGTTTTCTACTTCAGACAAAGTCCTGGAAATGGCAAATTTAAATAAATAAAAATTGGAAAATACCAATCTTTAGTTGGGGATCAAATGCCATCCCCAAATTTGAGAACCTGCTGGAGCAAACTTCACAGGATGTGTGTAATGTTGCATGAAGATTCCAAGACTGTTAAACAAATCAATGTTACGTTTTTTTTAATGTTAAAACAAATCACAGACCATGCCTTTTGTGCACATTTCTCAATACATTCACGCAAACCTGGACTAAACTAACGGAGAAAACATTTGACATGTCTTGTCACAATGAACAGCAAATGACATTTTCAGAGCCAAATAGGTTTCTCTGCTTCCACCGTGAGGATTTTCAAGAGGGACCTGTTAAAAGAAATTGGTCTTACATTGGTAATTATACACTGAAAATCATTGGTTTATCTTTCATATACAAAAATACTTTACCTTCCTGCTTTACAATTTGGAGTGCAAGCTATTTGGGCAGTTGTCAATGTGAGTTGCCTAAAAAGACCACATGCATCTGACTGAAAGCTTCAGATTTAATGATTGTTGTGAGTTTGTTACAAACCCTCCCACCCCAATGGCAATCTGAAAGACATGTATTTGCTGGAACACTGTAATGACCTTTGTAATGCAAATTACTAATAAATAGCATTACAGATTTCTCCTCCTGCCTCGACCTTAAGGCCTAGCACAGAGTAAAATCAGCGTCGCTGAGGCGGGCTGACCAGACAGAGTAGAAGCAGCACAGAGGTGTGTGTGTGTGTGTGTGTGTCACTGTGTTTGTGTGTGTCACTGTGTGTGTTTGTCACTGTGTGTGTGATTTATGTATGTGTGTATGTGTGTGAATATATTTAACAAAGTTGCACAATAATTTTTAAAATATTATATAATATACACACACACACATATACACACACACTGACAGCTACCAAGTGACACACACACACAGTGATACCCGCCTCCCAAGCGCGCTTGCTGTCTCCTCTGCCAGGACAGCAAAAAGCTCCTGGTAGAGCGAGCGGCAGCAAGGAACAGCACCAAATTCTTTACTATGTCCCAGGCCTAAGTAAGATCGCATCCTAGATGAACTGCTTGTAACAAGTAAAACTGCTTATGCCAGCAGTCATTCACAGTGCTGATTTCTGTATACTGGTGAAAGGACAATGGAGCACTATGATATAATAATAATAATAATAATAATACACTGCACGAACCACATTGCTATTTTATAGCTGTGAACAAAGACCCTTTGCAGGCTGCCCTTATGAGAACTTTCCACAATCAAACATAGAAATATAGAAGGTGACTGCAGATAAGGACCACTGAGCTCACAACATATTCTAATAGAAATTTTAGGACCCCTTCAGCACTGAAAGGAAAGGGAGCTTACCCAACTACCACCTTATTTTATCTTTCTCAACATTGCACTGCTTCCCCAGAAGCTATTGTGATGGCAACTTTGTAACAATCTTAACTCAATGGTCGCACAAAATTGGGGGCAATTCAGAGATAATAATGGTGTGACATTGATTTTATCACCTTTTCCTCCAAAGATTGCTGTATTGTTTCACGAAATAACTGTACATCATATTAGTGACCAGGAAGGTTATTTATCAAGGTAACAATGCAGAACAATGCAATAAAAAACACTATATGGGACTGTTATGGTACTAAAATCAGGACTTGATTTATGAAAGAATAAATGCCGAATGAATGAATAGTCCCATGAAAGTACAGAGGACGGCAATCACTAAAACTCCGTTGATGGTAACTCGGTTTTTATCAAGTCAACATGAAGGCAAGTTGTATACATATTCAAAAAAAAATTTAAATCCCTTTCATTTTGAATAGGAGGGGAATTGCCCTGTCGTCTCTTGGTGGTCCGATATACGCTATTGGAGGTTTGGATGATAACACCTGCTTCAATGATGTTGAACGATATGACATTGAATGTGACCAGTGGAGTGCTGTCACACCGATGATCACTCCCCGCGGGGGGGTCGGCTCAGTTGCTCTTGTGGTAAGTTATTTCATCGTATTTTGGCTTCACAAGGCAAGCATGGAAGCAGATGGACACGTTTCCTGTTTTCCATGAATTCAAGTGCAACATTCCTTTGTGAAGTAACAACATACAGTAAACACACACGTTGTGTGGCATTTCAATGAAGACAGCCCTGTACAGAGACCCTTTCCTATGAAGCTTGTTAAAATCTCATTTTGATGCCCACCTGTAAGCCTTGGGGAAATAAAATGAAGTGCCCAAGGTGACACGTTTGTAGGCTAACTCAATTACGCTCTTTTTTTTTTATTTTATTTTTTTAAAGCATTCATCAATATTGTTGGTTTTCTACCAGCAAATAGTATGAACTCTTGTGTAAATGATTATTTCTATAGGGTGACCAGATTTTCAAAAGTAAAAACTGCGACGCATTTAAAAAAATATGTATAAAACAATTTACATCAGCAACTGTGCCCCTTCCCTTTCTGTCTCAGCCCGCCACCCTCCCTCCCCCCCTTTCTCAGACACACACACTCCACCATTCTCTCTTCCCTATCCCTCCATTCTCTCCTCCTCCCACACATCCCTCCACTCTCCACATCCCTCCACTCTCTCCCCCACTTCTTTCCGTGTGTGTGTGTGTGTGTGTGTGTGTGTGTGTGTGTGTGTGTGTGTGTGTGTGTGTGTGTGTGTGTGTGTGTGTGTGTGTGTGTGTGTGTGTGTGTGTGTGTGTGTGTGTGTGTGTGTGTGTGTGTGTGTGCACACAGGAGCAAATGCAAATAATTATTCTCCAACAGAAAATACGTTTTCAAACAGCACATGTAATCACAAGCTCTTTTTAATTGAATTATAAATGCTCAAGGTTTATACTGAAAAATACCTAGAGTTCCGGGGTCTGGACCTACAGTACATTATAGAAAACTGTTTTCGTCATCTTAGAAATGTACTAAAAATGTATTCTGTGGTTTTTACTTTATTTCCCCCAAACGACAAACATTCCCATTGCTACATCCAATATGACATGTAATACATAGTTCAATGCTTAACGGTTTGTCTTCTCATAAGGGTCATTTAGTTAAACTCTTTGGCCAAAACCTGCAATGGGGTCATGCCTTGGCGAGGCTGCAGGCTTGTAACGTTTTGGCCAAAGAGTTTAACTAAATGATCCTTATGAGAAGACAAACCGTTAAGCATTGAACTATATATTTTTTGTCATATTGGATGTAGCAATGGGAATGTTTGTCTTTTATTGTATACATTTGGTGACACCCAACAGCACTTCTTTTGAATATATATGAATATAATAATATGATATATTGTATTGTATGTCTTTATTTATATAGCGCCAAAAGTGTACTCAGCGCTTCACAAAGAATACAGTACAGGGAATTATAATAATACAATAAGCGCAGCAAAATCAGACAATAGGAAAGGAAATCCCTGCCCCGAAAAGCTTACAATCTAAGAGGTATGGTGGGAGACTTACAGAGACAGCAGGTGAGGGAATAAGTGCTGTATGGCAGTGCTTGGCCACAGTGGGTGGTAGGAGTGGCTGAGTGTGGGACAGTAACTATGAGTGCAGGCTGTTGGGATGCTTAACTTGTGGGGTGAGTTTTAATGTTAATCAGTATTAAATCAGAAGGTTAACACCATTTACAGGGGAAGAGATGGCAGGCTGCATGGGTGATATCAGGTGTGTATATATGCAGTTGGGGTTAGAGCTTGCAGGGATTGTATGTGTTTATTTCCCCCAAATCTGAAAATAATTGAGATATTTGGACCACCTAAAGGGATCGTTTTCCCAAGCATCCAAAGGAAATATCAAATATTGCAAAACAGAGTTGCTAAAATTGAATTTAAATACAGGTTAGCCAAGATAGCTTTAAAATTGACTACTATGCGAAGTATGAGTCTTGGGAGGAGGGGTGTGGGGGGGGGGGTTGGAAATCAAACCATATGCAACCAAAAGGAAGTGTTTGAAACTCAACGCAACTTCTATTGAAATAATTTTGTTTTGCTCTGACTTTTTTTTTTTACCATGCAATTGTAGTATACATTAATCTGTTTTAATTCTGTACAAATGTGACACACAAACAGCTATTGGATGCATTTGTTGTCCGGGTTTATTTTTCTTCCTACCATTTGGTATTTGAGAACAGCTGCTGTCTGCTTCTGTTCTGAAGTATTTAGAGGTCAGTGTGGAAATGCAAGATCATTGTCTGTTTTGCTTGTGTATTTTTCAGAACCATGTGTATGCTGTGGGAGGGAATGATGGAGTAGCTTCTCTCTCGAGTGTGGAGAGATATGACCCACATCTGGACAAATGGGTAGACGTCAAGGAGATGGGCCAACGGAGGGCTGGTAATGGAGTTAGTGAACTCCACGGCTGCTTATATGTAGTGGGTGAGTGCAGGTTAAAACAGCTGTTTTAATAAGGCCAACGCTACTGTACATCTGTTTAACCTTGGTATGTCTTCGACCCCAGCTCTCACCCATTCATTTCATATTCATAAGGGAATTAGTTCCTCGCTTATGTATTTTGCAAGTAATTAGGTTGTCCATCAGTTTGTTCATCAAAATTAAAATGCCGTGTTTTTGTTGTGTAAATGTTTCTGACCTACCCAGAATCTTCATCTGGATCTGATTTGCTTTAGGCCTGTAAAACAAAGACTACTATTTTTGTTTCTTTTGCTTTTATTATGTGTTATCATTAGATGATGGAAGTTACCACAAAGCCGTACACCAGTAGCCCAAGAAGCGAGCTCTAAAACTCTGTCTCTCACGTTTCTAATGCAATCTCTCTAGTCACTGCCTATGCAGCAAAACCAATCGAGCTATCCAGGCTTTTAACATGTTCATCTCCTTATTCGGCAGTTGCAGTCGTTACCTTTGTTTTGAGATCTACTCTGTAAAGTTTGAGTAACACTTTCTTAATCACCATTTTTTTTGTCGCTGCAACCAAGATCTTCCTCGCATTGCCAAAAAATACGCAATGCTTTGTAAATAGATATGTCGCCTTACCACAGCATTAACCATATATGCTTCCCTTCCTCTCTCTTTCCAAACACTATTATCTATTTAATATTAGTGTCATCTTGTCTCATGGTCATTTACTCTCTCGCACAATTTTCTGCTTTGCTGCAAATGAAGGCATGACATTTTACAAGAAACCTGATCGGATGCCCACATGAAAATCGCAACGTTTAATAAGAAATTCAGGAACTGAGTAGCCCACAGTGTAGAAACACTTCATCGAGCAAAGCATTGAAGTTTTATTTATTTATTTTTTTATTCCTGTAACGGCTCAAGACACCAAAATATAGGAAGCACTTAAACCCACAGCAATGTAAACAAGAACTGTAGAGAAGCAAGTACAGCTCAGCCCCGTTATAACGTGATTGGTTACAACGCGAATCCGCTTATAACGCGATGCAAGCGTGGCTCCCAATTTTCGTATTTATTAATACTTTACAATACGATTATTGGTATCTTAAATACTTTATTGCACAATGCATACAATTGTACATTATTTCTAACGTGATCCGCTTATAGCGCGATGTGATTCTTTGGACCCCAAGCACAGCGTTATAAGGGGGTTGAGCTGTATTTAAAACACTGATGGGCAACAGGCGGCCCAGGACTGTACTGTAGCTTTGGGCCCCCTTCAAACTTTGCATCAAGGTACCTTGCAATCACCTTGCTGTGCTATTGTATGTCTTTATTTATATAGCGCCATTAATGTACATAGCGCTTCACAGTAGTAATACATGTGGTAATCAAATAAATAACAGATCATGGGAATAAGTGCTTTAGACATAAAAGTAACATTAAGGAAGAGGAGTCCCTGTCCCGATTAGCTTACATTGCTCGTCTGTGTTGCTGCTGCTATAGCAGATTTGTTTATTTAAGTGTTTTGTGTTTCCTCACAGGGGGCTTTGATGACAACTCTCCACTGAGTTCTGTAGAACGTTATGATCCTCGTTTAAACAAGTGGGAGTATGTGGCAGAGCTCACAACCCCAAGGGGGGGTGTCGGCATAGCAACATTAATGGGCAAAATCTATGCGGTGGGCGGTCACAATGGCAATGCATATCTAAACACGGTGGAGTCTTATGATCCACTTATGAACAGGTAACTGCACATCTACACACACATTATACAAGCACTCATAACTGTGCTGCAAAATGTCTTTAATCACCTCTTGCAGAGAAGTAAGTGTACATTGGTTATGCTGCAGTCATTCTAATTGTGGTTAAGCACTCCTGCTAATATTAAATTTTTGCATTTACAGTGGGATCTCGGCTTTGCAGTTCTGTTTCCAAGACCCCACTTAAAATCAGTGATGGTGACAACCAGACCTTTTTAACTTTTAGAGCAATACCCGGTCAATGTAACAAAAAAGGATGTGTTGAGGGAATTTTTTTTTTTTAATTATAATATTTAAATGAAAAAACTCAAATAAGTTGAATACTGCAGGTATACTCTTTGCCAGGTCATATTAGTATTCATGAGTGTTAATATTCTTCTAGGCCGTCTATGTTTAAAGGAAACTTCCAGTGAGTAAGTGGAAATGCTTTCCTTGAGTACCTGTTAAGCTCTGGCTCACGGATCTTCTGTAGATGTCTTTAAAGGGGAGACCGGAATACGTATGTATTGCCAAGTTTGCATCAACCTTCCAATGTTGGAACGTCTATTTCCTCCTGTTGGTACTGGTTGGGTAAAGCAGTACCAAACGTTAGAAACTTCTCTTTGGAAGCACTGGGTTGGTGGTTGCCCCAATTAAAGTCCATAAAAATGGCCTCACTTTAACTGTGTTGCAAAGTTTCATGCAAGTGGGTTTGTGCTTTTTAGACCATTTCATGTTAATTACATGATAACATTATGAATGCCTCATATGCTATGCAACATTTCTTCTATTGGAATGGATGCTAAAAATGATCTTTAATGAAGCTTGTTGCCATCAGTGAGATTATCTGCTTGTGTGACTCAATCTATTATTTTCTTCCCTTCAACAACAGATGGGAGCTGGTCGGATCTGTGTCTCATTGTAGAGCTGGGGCAGGAGTTGCCGTCTGCGCCTGCCTGTGCAGCCAAATTAGAGACGTTGGCCAGGGATCCAGCAATGTGGTCGACTGCATGTGACTCATGGAAACAGACTGGACTCAGCAGATGGTCCTTAATACAAGATCACAGATTTGAAGCCTATGGGGATTATTCATTTAACTGTGATAGTGCCGATCGGGGCACTTTCACATGGAAGCACCCATTGACTTGAAATAGAGTTTCCATGCAATAGTGCATTACCCCCTATGTTTCAGAGCGGCACTTAACAGGCCTTTTTTTGCATTGAACGGTTTATATGAAGGATGCCCTTGCCATACTTGTGCCGTTGATAATGTGTGGATGTGATAATACGTGTGGGTGCGACTTGTAATAACTTTAAGCAATTCTGGAGAGTTTTTGTTTTTGTTTTTCACTTATTTGTGACACTGTTATGCTAATAGAAACCAACTTAATCTTAACCTGGTTTAATTTATTTAAAAAGTGCCAAATGTTTTTTTTGCATTGAGGCTGCACAGTTGATGCTGAAAAAACAACAACTATTTTTGTGTCCTTTTGTACATATGTATTGGTCTGAATATGTATATAGAGAAGTATATTTATTGACTATTTTTTTTTGTTCATTGTGGATTGCTGTACATTACACTGTTGGTGATTTAGATTTTGGAAGTTGATATAAAAGAACACAGCCAACTATTCTGTTTGTCGAACATGCTTTCAAGTGAGCGTACTACACGGAGAGCCTGTAATCTGTGTTGTGTGTTGAAGACCAAGTACATTATGAAAGACGTGAATGCAGTGTCGGTCATGCATGTATGTTACTTAACCTTATGCTCAAGGAACCTGGCTAGATCACGTTTTTTGTGGATAACCAGCCAATATCATATCTGTAGCAAAACAAAGGGAATTTGCTTGTCTTCAAGTCATTGATTGCTTTAGAATCTGATGCCACCCCTGTATTTTAGCAAATAAAGCTGTTCTATATTTCCTTACAATATCAGTACATTTTAGCATTTCTAACCTATGTGTTTGACATATTGAAATACAATGATATGAACCACCTTTGATGAGCATTTTTAATTAAGTAATTTAACATAGAAGTGTGTGATCCAAACATAATCTGATTTTTCAATTTGTTACCAAATGTGCCATTTTGAACAACACGTGAGGATTTCTGATATGTGATCAAGTTGGTTGCTATACGTGCAGAACATGGTCATTGGCTTTGTGAGAGTGAAATATCAAACGTGTGCCTGTATGGAGCTGCTCAGTACCGACTTCAAAGGTGAAGAATGAAAAGTAGAGTTAAACCGAGGAATATGTGGATGGGCACAAGGGCCCTGAAAGATGCCTATGTGCTGAATGCAGAAAGGCAGCTGGGTGTCCAATTTATGCTTGCATGGGTGCAAGGTGGCCTTTGAAGGATGCATGATGAGTATGGAAATTTGGCGTAGGATAGTGAGTTGCCTGATTAACTCATCAGGTAGTGCAAAGGGGCAACCCCACGATAGTCAGAGCTAAGGAAACACAAAAGTGGTCCATCAAATTGTAGTATCCATGTTGGTTAAATGTAAGCCTAGTGACTGCATCAGGACAGTTTGAAGTCTATTTTATTTCACATGTGCTACGTATATTTCCCTTGTTTCCTGACATGCTATTAATGTATATGGTGTATGTATGAGATGCAGTTTGCAGAGGGAAGACCTGTCCATTTAAAAGAGGGATATAGTGAGGATAGCATGATGAGATGAGTAACAATATATAGTACAAACAGTCCGCTAGAATAATTACATGACCCTAAACCAAACAGAAGAAAAAACAGCGCAAAAAAACATAGTGTAGTATATTTAAAAATAATATTTTATAACAAAGGTGAATATTGCACGTACATCAGGATAAAAATTAAACAGCATGACATGTTAGGGACATGTTACCACTCGGCGGTGTCTGCAACCCAGGAACACGGTGTAAAGGTATGGCTATCCTTCCTCTGGTAGCAGGGACCCAGGATCAAAGAGACCAGCTCGCGATCAAATTGCCTTCTTAGCACTGAAAAGTGCTGCGTAAAACTAGCAGCGCTATACAAGAACATGCTGCTATAAGGGAGAGGGAGTGGCTCAGTGAGTAAAGACACTGCCTGGCACTGAGTTTGGAACCTGGTTCAATTCCCGGTGTCAGCTCCTTGTGACCTTGATCAAGTCACTATCTCCCTGTGCCTGGGGCACCAAAAACATAGATTGTAAGCTCCACGGGGCAGGGACCTGTGCCTGCAAAATGTCTCTGAAAAGTGCTGCGTAAAACTAGCAGCGCTATACAAGAACATGCTGCTACTCACCTTTGTTATAAAATATTATTTTTAAATATACTACACTGAGGTATTTTTGCGCTGTTTTTTCTTCTGTTTTGTACTAGTTTGGAGTGCTGAGCCATCCCATGAGAACAGCGGCATAAACCTCATCCTAATCAGGTTATTTTTATCCTTTAAAGGGTCACAATATCACCAATCACTTTAAAATCACAGAGTAATTTTTTGTCTCACATGACCATAAATAACAAAGAATACGTTTAAGTTCTGTGAGCTTAGTCATTAGGTACAAACAGTCTTAGAGATTGTTTCATGTAAGCGGTCATACAACTTAGTGTAATTGGCTTCCTTAACAATTATCAACCTTAAAGAAAAACATTAACTTATTTGTATCCTATGAAAAACAAATGTTTCCCTTATTTAGGTCTGCGGAATAGATATGCATGTTCAAAAGACCTGAATAAGAGGAAATCGTTCATTTTTGAAAGTTCAAACGCCTTTTTTTTTTAAATTTCTTTTGTTACATCGTGAATATCATTCCAAAAGTTTGAAATATTCATAACAGGGAGGGTGTTGGTGTGTACAAAAAAATAAGAGAGGGGGGTAATGGTATGGGTGGGAGTTTAGGGTGGTTAGGAAAAGACACGTCAGTTGCATAGTAACATACTGTAACACAATTATGTGACATTTAAATCCTTCTAACAGCTTTTCTTTTTTTTCTGTTTGTTATAATGCAGTGCCATTTTGATCTTCTCCACAAGGTCAACATCAAAAACCCACTCCCGGATTATTTTGCCCGATACAACGCTCAGGCTCTGGGCCATTCCCCCAAAATTATTTCCACATTTAGGCTCCAAGTCTAGAGCTCCAGATCCTGCCCTTCAAACCCTGGCTCTACCATTCTGTCTAGCTAAGGTCACCAAATATTTCTAAACTTGTGCATAGCGTCTGTTAAATATGCTGTAATGTTTTTTGTAATGCAAGCCAGACTCTATTGATTGTTTTGGCTATATTTGACATAGGACCCTTCCAGAAGGCAGCTATAATGCATCTAGTTGTTGCCAGAATATGGAAAGTAACCTTACGCTCATAGTATGGTAGGTTCAATGGGGGTTCATTTAGTAGGGCTGATCATGGACTCAATCTCAATGTTGTTATATTTGGGACTCTATTTATTTGGCCAGCAATCTCTGTTCAAAAGCCCGCTATCATAGGGCAGTTCCACCAGATATGTGCCATTGAGCCTCTCTGCTCACAGCCCCAAAAACAATTCAGGGAGACGCTCCCATACATTTTGTGCAATCTGTCTGAGGTCAATGTAGCATTGATGTAGCACTATATGCACTTTTCTTTATATTAGTAATTATGGATATAGAGGATGTTGCCTCCCACACGTCCTGCCAAGTGGAGGTGTCCTGGAGTTCTCCCAATTCCTCAACCCATCGTCTAATACATGGGTCTCCAAACTCAGTCTTCAAGGGTCTCCAACAGGCCGGCTTTTATGGATATCCCTGTTTCAGCACAGGTGGCTCAGTCAGTGCTGAAATAGGGATATCCATAAAAGCCGGCTTGTTTGCGGCCCTTAAGGACTGAGTTTGGAGACCCCAGCTCTAATATATGCTTTATCCTGCTCTGGTATAGGTAGGACAATTGTCTGATATATTGCAGTTATAAGGCCTTTCTCTAGTGGATTTGAGAGGCATATTTCCTTGAATGTGGTTGTGTTAGTAGTCAGGTTTTTAGCTGTGTGTGTGACAAAATGTCTCGGTTGTATGTATCTGAAGAGTTCCGAATTGGGTATCAAATGCATCTCTTGCTTCTGAGGGTGTTTTGACTCCTCCACCCATCACAAGGTCTCCAACTCTGTTCATACCCTGGAAAGGGTTTTTTACAGTAAGGGCAGTTAAAATGTGAAATTCATTACCCATAGAGACTGATTGGAGATACAATAGATTTGTTTTTAAAAAAAAGTTGGACATCTTTTTAGAAAGGAAAGATATACAGGGATATACCAAATAAGTAAACATGGAAGGATGTTGATCCAGGGATTAATCCGATTGCCAATTCTTAGTCAGGAAGGAATTTATTTTTACCCTTATGAGATATCATTGGATGATACAGCCGTGGCCCCTTTTATTCTAACACTTCACCGATATTTTCCGGTAACTTTTTCCAAATGCCACGCGCTTCGCGGCGTTCGTGTCGCAATCATGTCGGCGTCACCCGCGCTTGATCTGTTTAATGAGAATGTTTCGGATTTAATTGGTTGCAGATATTCATGAATTGTAATGCGCATGCGCTTCAGTAATGTGTCGACTTGCAGATGTTTAAAAAATACCACAGTGGTCCTTTGTGAATTGACCTTGGTACTGAAGAAGTTGTACAACATTGTATCTATTTAGGCGTTTCATATTAAAAACTAAATGCAAAGTGTCTGGTGTTCTATTCCATTGCCCGGAGAGGTCCAGAGATGAGTACACTACTGCAGTCCGTGTTCAAAAAGCCCAACATAACGTACGCTTATTTAATATGGTCAGCAATTAGTTCAGCAGATGATAAGATGGCCATAGTTGGTCAAATTTATCAATATTTTATCGAAAATTATGACTTTTACAAATTTTCACCAGATGCTCATGTGTGGAAGCGTGCAATAAGGAAAAAGTTATGCATCGATCCGCGTTTTTTTCGTATTTCTCCTGCCCCCGGAGTTACAGGAGGAGGGTTTTGGTGTGTTGCCCCTGAATTTTCCAGTATCTTTGATCATGGAGAGTTCAAAAGGCGAAAGATCATGGTAAAACCAACTGAGAATCGTCCGTCCCAGGCAAGCAATGCGCCAGCGCCAGCACCGGCTTCCAATAACGGTCCGACTGTCTGTGAAAACCTGCTGACCGGCAACCCTTGCTATCTGCCCCCGCCTGGATACCTGCAGCCTGAGCAGGATTTCACGTACAGATACCAGCAAGCTTGCATGTACCAAAGCGATTTCCAGCTTCATAATGTTTTGATCCCCACACCCCCAAATCAATAAAAATTACATAAAGCATGTAAATGACCAGTGTCACATTAAAAAGCTACAGTACAGAATATCAGAATAACAAGAATTTTTATGCAGGCACACGTCTGGAAACAAAAAAAAAAAAAATTCCAGACTTGAACTTTCACATGATTGTGAAGTTATACACGCATGCGCATTAATCATCAACTGGGTCCCTTTCCAAAGAGGATTACACGCAGGTGCTGAAATGTGACACCAGGCTCTACGTTATACACGCAGGAATGTGATGACAGGTTTGGGATGATTGAAGCCAGAAAGCCATCTGGCTGGGAGAGATACTGAACTGTAGATAAGAAGTTGAAATAGTACTTTAGCCGTGTGTGTGCGGGGGGTGAGAGGGAGAGCGCTGTATGCGCTGAAATGTGATACTGTAACACGCCTATGTGTTTCAATGTTCAAATGAGACATACAGTATTGTACGGTACATGCATAATATAAAGAGTATGAAAACAAGTAAAAGTACTGATTAGAAAATACTGTAATACAGTACTGTATAGAAATGTGAATTTTATATTCGAAGACGACGCGACGCTATATTTTTGTAATACTGTAAATCCTCCAAATACTGCGCGCGCACACACAGGCATAATGCATTAGACTTATTAGACTTTTAAGACAATAGCTCGCGAACGCCCACCTGTGTTTTTAGACGGTATTGCAGTATAGCGGCAGCGCTAAAAATCCGAGCGCTAACATACCGGAAAGTGCTACGAAAAAACAGAAAATATACTGCATCTGGATGTGGTTAGCAGAGCGCCGTGGATCCGGCCGCCTTAGGATAAAGGCGGCCGCAGCTGTATGACACTGGGGTTTTTTGTATGCCTTCCTCTGGATCAATAAGTAAGTATAGATAGTTACATAGTTACATAGTAGATGAGGTTGAAAAAAGACGTACGTCCATCAAGTTCAACCTATGCTAAATTTAGACAACAGATACTTTATTCTATATCTATACTTACTTATTGATCCAGAGGAAGGCAAACAAAAAACCCCATTAAGGGGAAAAATTAATTCCTTCCTGACTCCAAGAATTGGCAATCGGATTAATCCCTGGATCAACATCCTTCCCATGTATACTTATTTGGTATATCCCTGTATGCCTTTCCCATCTAAAAAGATGTCCAACCTTTTTTTGAACAAATCTATTGTATCTGCCATCACAGTCTCCATGGGTAATGAATTCCACATTTTAACTGCCCTTACTGCAAAGAACCCTTTCCTTTGTTGCTGGTGAAATTTCCTTTCCTCCAACCTTAAGGGATGGCCCCGAGTCCCTTGTACTGCCCGTGGGATGAATAGTTCTTCTGAAAGCTCCTTGTATTTTCCCTGAATATATTTGTATATTGTTATCATATCCCCTCTTAGACGCCTCTTTTCTAATGTAAATAAATCTAATTTAGCTAGCCTCTCCTCATAAGTTAGATTGTCCATCCCCTTTATTAATTTGGTGTCTCTTCTCTGCACTTTCTCTAGTTCTATAAGGTCTTTTCTAAGGAGTGGTACCCAAAATTGTACTCCATATTGAAGGTGTGGTCTTACTAATGCTTTACAGAAGGGGCATAATTATGTTTACTTCCCTTAAATCCATTTCCCATTTAATGCAAGATAAGATCTTGTTTGCCTTTGTAGCTACTGCCTGACGTTGGGCACTATTGCTAAGCCTGCTGTCTACAAGCACTCCTAAATCCTTCTCCATCAAGGATTCCCCCAATATATCTCCATTTAATTTGTAAGTCGCCTTTTTATTCTTGCATCCCAAATGCATAACCTTACATTTATCTGTATTAAACCTCATTTGCCATTTACCTGCCCACGTTTCCAGTCTCTCCAAGTCCTTCTGAAGAGAAATTACATCCTGCTCTGATTCTATTACCTTACACAATTTAGTATCATCAGCAAAGATGGAGACTTTGCTCTCGATCCCAACCTCAAGGTCATTAATAAACAAGTTAAAAAGCAGGGGTCCCAGTACCGATTCTTGAGGTACTCCACTCACTACTTTAGCCCAACCTGAAAAAGTTCCATTTATGACAACCCTCTGTTGTCTGTCCTTTAACCAGTTTTCAATCCAAGTGCATATATTATTACTGAGTCCAATTTTCTTTATTTTCAACCTCTTGTGTGACACCGTATCAAAAGCCTTTGCAAAATCTAAGTAGACCACATCAACTGCATTACCCTTGTCTAAATTCCTACTTACCTCCTCAAAGAAACAAATAAGGTTAGTTTGGCAAGATCTATCCTTCATAAATCCATGCTGACTATTACTAATAATTTTGTTTTCCATTAGGTATTCCTGAATATTATCCCGTATTAAACCTTCAAGTAGTTTCCCTACTATTGAAGTCAGGCTTACAGGTCTGTAATTCCCCGGGTGTGATCTAGCTCCCTTTTTAAATATAGGCACCACATCTGCTTTACGCCAATCTTGTGGTACTGAGCCTGTGGAAATGGAGTCCTTGAATATTAAATATAATGGTTTTGCTATTACTGAGCTTAACTCCTTGAGAACTCTTGGATGTATGCCATCGGGGCCAGGTGCCTTATTTACTTTAATTTTTTCAAGTCGCTTATGAACTTCTTCCTCAGTTAACCAATTGGTCATTAATATGGAGGTTGTGGCTTCCTCCTGTGGCGCTACTATTGAACTTGATTCTTCCCTGGTAAACACAGAGGCAAAGAATTTCTTTAATACCTCTGCTTTTTCCTTATCTCCAATAATCTGAATACCCATCTCACACTGAAAGGGTCCTATATTTTCTTTTCTCATTTTTTTGTTATTAAGGTACTTGAACTTTTTAGGGTTGACCTTACTTTCTATTGCAATCCTTTTTTCATTATCCATTTTTGCTAATTTGATTGCCCTTTTGCAATTTTTGTTACATTCCTTATAATTCTGATACAATGTCTCTGTCCCTTCTGACTTAAAGAATCTAAACGCCTTCCTCTTCTTGTCCATTTCCTCCCCTACCTGTTTATTTAGCCACATTGGTTTTGACTTATTTCTTTTATACTTATTACCCAAGGGTATACACTGATAAGTGTGCTTTTCTAACAATGTTTTAAAGACTGCCCATTTATCTTCTACATTTTTCCCTGCAAAAACATCATCCCATTGTATTACTACTAGATTAGACCTCAGTTTATTAAAATCTGCCTTTCTAAAGTTTAAGGTCTTTGTTGAACCCAAGTAATCTGTTTTTTGATAATTTATTTCAAATGAGACCATGTTATGATCACTGTTACCCAAATGTTCCAGGACTTGAATATTTGTTATTACTTCTACATTATTTGATATGACCAAATCCAGAACGGCCCCTCTCCTGGTTGGTTCCTCAATAATTTGGGTCATATAATTATCTTTAAGCACCCTCAAAAACCTGTTTCCTTTTGTTGTAACGCTAATCTCATTGCCCCAGTCTATGTCTGGATAATTAAAATCCCCCATTATGCAAACATGACCCAGTTTTGATGCCTTCTCCATTTGCAAAAGTATTGTAGCTTCCTCAATCTCACAGATATTTGGTGGTTTATAGCATATTCCCACAAACATTTTCTTTATACTTTTACCTCCACTGCTAATTTCTATCCACAAGGTCTCTACATTTTCATCATTCCCTTCATAGATATCATCCCTTATAATAGGTTTTAGATCTGGTTTAACATATAGACATACTCCACCTCCCCTTCTATTTGTTCGATCCTTCCGAAAAAGAGAATAACCCTCTAAATTAACTGTCCAGTCATGAGTTTCATCCCACCATGTTTCAGTAATGCCTATGATATCATACTGCTCCCTTGTAGCTATTAATTCAAGCTCCCCCATTTTATCTGTCAGGCTTCTTGCATTAGCAAGCATGCATTTAAGTTTTATTTTCAGCCTGTACTATTATCTTATCTGCTCCTTCCTTTCTGCTCCCACTTGGTTTAGTCTTTAGAAGTTTTCTAGTATTATCTCCATTTACTATGGGTATCTCACTGCTTGTCAAACTTGCACTTGCCCCCATTCTACCTCCATACCACCTTGAAACCTCATCTATTCCATTTAGTTCATTATCTGTTTCATTCCCCTCCCCCCTCCATCCTAGTTTAAAATCTCCTCCAACCTTTTTAGCATTCTCCCCCCTAGCACACAAGATCCCTCTTCATTGAGGTGCAATCCGTCCCTAGAATATAGATGGCACCTCTCAGAAAAGGAATCACAGTGCTCTAAAAACCCAAACCCCTCCTTCCTGCACCACTTTCTTAGCCATGCATTAACCTCCCTGATCTCTGACTGTCTCCCTGCGGTAGCGCATGGCACTGGTAGTATTTCAGAAAATACTACCTTGGAGGTCCTTGCCTTAAGCTTTTGGCCTAGATCCCTGTAATCATTTTTTAAGACCCTCCATCTTTCTCTAACTTTGTCATTGGTGCCAACATGTACCAAGACCGCCGGGTCAATCCCAGCCCCCCCCCCAACAATCTGTCTACCCGATCCGCAATGTGCCGAACCCAAGCACCCGGGAGACAACAAACTGCCCTATCTACCTTCCTAATAATGGAGTCCCCTACCACCACAATCTTTCTTTGCATCTGAGCATCCTGAGTCCCCACTGTGCTGGAGGAACTATTCCCCTGGCTGCTAGAGGAATTAGTCTCCCCCAGCCTTGCCATTTCTGCCCCAACATTCCAGTATCTTCACTCAACATGGCAAATCTATTGGGATGTGTCAGCTCAGAAACGACCTGCCTCTCCCTATTGCCCCTGCTTCCCCTTCTAACTGTCACCCAGCTACCTACCTGCTCCTCACTAACAGCAACTAGGCTACCTACCTGCTCCTCACTAACAGCGCCACCATCTGCACCACTAGTCAAAGCAAGGGCCTGCTCAGTGAGCTCTAATTCCCTTTCAAGATTGCCAATGTCCCTCAATATTGCAAGTTGCCTCTTCAGATCAGCAATCTCTGATTCTAAAGAGACCACCTGCTCACACTTCTCACAGCGGTATGCTCCTTGGAACAGCTGCTCCAAGTGCACATACATGTGGCAAGATGTGCATTGAGTGGCATTTTCAATCCTGCTCATTCTAGCAACTATGAAGTTTAGAAGTACTAACAGTAAACTGTACTTCAATAAACTATACCTTGTTTAACCGCTTCCTTGTTCAAACTGCTTCTGGTTCTAACTGCACACACTTTAACCAGCCAGCACTTCAATCAACCACACAGATCAATCAGTACACGGATAAAATATCTGTCTACTATGTAACTATGCTTTATCTACCATTGATAGTTTTGAGGTTCATAGCCTGGCCTAAACATTGGGTTATTAAATAGTGGAATCATGGTGGATTTGGGAGACGTCAGACCACATTTTAAACTTATTGTGTTCCACATCTGCAAGGAGTGTTTGGTTGTAGGGAGAAGGGGGTCACTCGCCTCTGTGAGCTTTGGGTACCCAGAAGAGTGATATCAATGGTATTAATCTAGCGTAAGAGTCTTCTATTTCTACCCACCTTATGGAGCTGGGTACAGCATGCCACAGTGCCAACTGAGCCACCTGATTGTATGATTTTATATGTGGTACTGCTAGGCCTCCCTATTGCTTTGGTCTTATTAGGGTATTGAGATTAATATGTGGCTTTCTTATTCCAGATGAATCTGGTGGTACAACTTTGAGGATCAGTTATATCGTTATTCTGAAGTGGTATCAGTAGGGTTCTATAGAAATACCGGATTTTGGGCAGAGGGGTCCTTTTGACCGCTGCTATTCTGCCGAAACAAGGGATTGAGTACTTTGACCAAGACTCTACAGATGCAGCAACCGTTATCTGACCATTTCTCAAATTGGTTTTCGAGATCTTCCTGAAATCCTCTCAACATTTGCCGTGGCAGATTAATGGCCCGTAGGCCAGGGTTTTGTAAGAGACGCACAATAAGAGGCTGAATAAGTCACTAACAGGCGATCGCAGGGGTTTTATTTAATTTTAAACACTACAGTATTGTAGCAGGGGGTCTCCGGACCTGAACCGCATTGATTTTAGGTCTGGGGACCCCCTACTTCCTGAGTTACAGGCCCTGTTATGGGGTGCTAGTATACCTGCCATTTTAAAATCCTGTGGGTCACGTGACCGTGGGATCTAAACAAAGCAGAGGGAATACCGGCACCCCATAACGGGGCCTGTAACTCGGGAAGTTGGGGGTCCCCGAGGCTGAAATCAACTTTGTTCAGCTCAGAAGACCCTCTGCCCCCACACAATAGTATCAAACCCCTCCCCCCCACCCCCAAAGAAAAAATCATTACCTTAGCAGAAAGCTGCTAAGGTAATGCAACTGCTTACATTTAATTTGTATTCATAGTGTGTATGAGCAAGGGGTCTCCTGAGCTGAACAAAGTTTATTTCAGCCTCGGGGACTCCCTGTTTCCCAAGATACAGTATGGGGTGCCGGAATTCCCGCAATGTTAAAGACCTGACGTGAAGGATTTTAACATGGGGATACCGGCACCCCATAACGGGGCCTGTATCTCAGGAAGCAGGGGGTCCCCGGACATAAAACCAACGTGGTTCAGCTCCGGAGACCCCCTGCACGTCTACACTATTAAAGAAATATATATTTAAATAAATATTTTTGGGCGAAATTTCAGCTGGGAGAGGCGGCTCTCTCAGAGCCACTCTCTCTGCAGCAGAAATGAATCGCTGGTTTAGGCATTTTCAGAGGGTTGATGCTCTCGCTGGCAGCAACTCGCCCGTTTTGGGCATTTTGCTATCACTGGTAATCGAGCCTTTCTGAATACCATGATAGCAACGCCCAAAAAACACTCATTTTAAATTCACTGGCGATTTTTTTTATGAACCTTCTCTGAATAAGGCCCATAGACACAATAGCAAGTCAGTATCATACATGTACTGACTTGTGAAGATGAAAATTTGTGTGTGTCCTATCCGCACCATCTATATCTATATATCTATAACCTATGATTAGGACTTAAGCTTTGTCCCAAACTAAAGTGTCTGCGAGCCACGTGTATGGCGGATAACCCCCTATCCCTATGAAACCCCTCCCTTTTCCCCTCTTGCCCCTGCCCTGTCCCCTACTCTCCGATCAGTGGAGTGCTCCCATATCAGCGAGGGAGGCAATGAACGCAGAAGATGAGGTCTCGGCAGTGGGGGCCCCCAATGCAGAATCTTGGTCTAGGCGCCCCCTATGGACCACCCCCCCTACCATTAACTACCACGCTACCTAAACTAACCCTGGACCTATGCCATGTTCCTCTTCCTCGAGCATCCGACTGAGTTTTATTTGTCCCGACATTTATTGGGATACTCTCCCGCCCCCTTCCCCTGCTCGGGCCGAGGACCCGCACTCTCCGGTGTCACGGGCACGCGCCGGTCCACGGGGGCCCCCAGGGGCTGTCTCTTCCTTCTCTGCCACCATCGAGCTGCATCTGCCCTTTCCCCTCCCCCCCCCCCCCCACGGCCGCCCAGCGCGACCCACGTCATCGGGAGGGACCAGCAGATCACGGCTACATGGCATGTCGATCGGAGGCGTGGTATCCGTTCCCGCGCTTCTCTCTGAGGGTTCCCGCTCAGAGCAGAGGGAAGATGGCCGCAGTTCTATATTTGCAGGCAGGTCAGTAAGTAGATTGATGCGGCCACCACCAGAGGGTGCTCCAGGACCAGATGAATTCTGCCTGGGACCGCAGGGAAGACGCCTTTAAACAGGCCAGCATGTAGGGGGAAGTACCGCCTCACCGGAACATCCTATCCGGTCAGAAGGTTAGTGCTGGGGCTTCAACATAGCAGTTCATTTCCTGGGGTTGGAGGGAGCAGATGTGGATCCAGTCTGCTCCAAGAGGTTGATGGAGCTTCACCTTTCTCCGGGGAACCGCGGAGGAAGCCCTGAGGAGACTGAGGTGGCTGCCCCAGCTTACAGAGAAATGCCTTTCCATCTTCGGGTCTGCGTAGGGTAAGTGCGTTCCCATTTGTAATTACCATCAAGGCAAAGGGGAACAGCCACCGGTATTTCAGGCTATGGTCCCTTAGTATTTTTGTAATCGGGCCCAAACCTCTTCTCCTGGCCAGTGTGGACGGGGCAACATCCTGAAAGACCTGGAATTGGATCTCATCGAATTCCACTGTCTTTTGGTTTCTGGTTATTTGGGAGATGGTCTCCTTTATCCTGTAAAAATGAAACCGGACAATGATATCCCTTGGGGGGTCCCCGGATTGAGGGCGAGAGCGGAGGGTCCTATGGCACCTATCTAGGTGTCCGTCTTGCTCACACTATCTGGCATTAGGTGTTCCGTCCAGCGCTTGATGAAATCCTCTGGATCTGACACTGCTTCTGGTACCCCCCTGATGTGAAGGTTGTTCCTTCTGTCATGATTGTCTGGGTCCTCCAGCTTATCACCCAACTCCCTCACTTGGGCAGATAAAGATGCTACCTCAGCTTTAGTCTGCTGAAGAGCTACAATCGTGTCATCTGACTTGGTTTCTAGTGTGTTGGTCCGCTCCCCCAAAGCGTCTAGGTCCCTGCGCAGAGCCCACAGTTCAGACTTAAAGAATCTCCTCATTTCACCACACAATTCTTTAATGTCTTTGACCCTAGCCCACTCCTGGTCTCCGGGCTCTGTTGGTGGTCTACTGGTGTCTGCATCTATATCCACATCTCCGTCGGCCGGGGGAGGGGGGTCTGTCCTTGCTTCTGCTATCCTTGCTCTTCCCGCTCGTCGCCATCGCTGTGGGGGATTTATGGAAATAACTTGAGACCGATGTGACTCTTCTTCCCCTTCTTGTATGTAGCGGCATCACCCGCTATTCACCTGCACAGAGCCGCGTTTGCCGCCAGGTTTCTCAGCCGAAACGCTGATATAAAATTAATTAATTGCAGGAGCTCAAATCTTAAGCTTCCATACTCCACTGCCTCGCGCATGTGCCTCCTAACATTTCTAATTGAAATGCCGGCTTCTATACCGCCATCATGTGTCGGTTAGAGGGTATGGCAAGCAATGCATTTTGACTTTTAATATAGCAAGCAGGGAATGGCTTGTCAATGGGGGGACAAAACCGTCTGGGACAGGGCAAACACAGTAATGCATAGCAAATCAGTTTAACCCCTTCCCCCCCCCCCCCGCCACACAAATCGAGGTCTCTTTTGTGTTATGAATGTCAACCCCTTGTCTAGTTGTAAAATGCTCCAATGTTTGGAGATAATGGAGCGGATGGCCCCTGCTTGTCTACTTTGTTGAGTAATAAAGAAAGCTAATGTATACTGAGTTTGTGTATTATACAGTAGGTATCTTTATGTCTTTTGACAATCTGTCCCTTGTATTTGGATAATAAAATACTTCTATCCATTTGTTTAACATCTAATAGTGTCTGTTCCAGTTGGGGGGCATCATATCCTCTCATAATAAATCTATTAATCAAATCTCTGGATTGTATATCGAAACTATCCTCGGTGGAACAGATCCTCCGGAGGCGTAACAATTGTCCTTTTGGTATCCCTTCTTTTAGGGATCTCGCATGAATACTCGTAGCCAGAAGTAACGAGTTCCTTGAATTGGTTTTTCTATACAGGTCTGTTTGTATTCCACCGTCCATATCAATATATAACATGACATCTAAATAATAAATGTGATGTGAATCATATTCATAGCTAAAGTGTAGATTAAATTTATTAATATTGAGTGCCGTGATGAATTCTAATAAAGTGCTAACATCACCATCCCACACCAAAAGTAAATCATCAATGTAGCGTTTATAGTATACGATGTGTTGTCTAAAGGGGTTGTGGTCACCATAAATGAAAAGGGATTCCCACCACCCAATAAATAAGTTAGCATAGGAGGGTGCAAAAGAGGTGCCCATAATTTGTAAATAAAACTGTGAATCAAACTTAAAATAATTGTGTGTCAAAAGAAATGTGATAGTCTAACAAAAAAGTGCAAAGTGCTGGTGCAAGGTGTCATCGTTCCAAAAAGTGTTCTACAGCTGCGATGCCATGTTCATGTTTGATAATAGAATATAAGGAGGTTACATCCATCGTAACCCATTGGTAATCAGATTTCCATTGTATCGTTTGAATATCTGTGAGTAATTGATTCGTATCTTTGAGAAAAGATGGTAAAGAAGTTACTAATGGTTGCAAAAACCGGTCGACATAACGTGAGAGACCATCTCCCAAAGATCCAATACTTGACACGATAGGCCTACCTGGTTGCCGTGTCAAGGTTTTATGGATCTTTGGGAGATGGTAGAAAATGGGTACGATAGGATGTGGTGGAAACAGAAATGCCATTTCCTTTTTACTAAGGACATATAGCACTTTCCCCAACTCTAACAGTGCTCGTAATTCAATTTGAAACCCATGTGTAGGATCACATGGTAATTTTTTTATAGAAATCAGTATTACTCAGCTGTCGCACGGCTTCCATCTGGTAGTCAGCCAAGGACTGCACCACTACAGCCCCCCCCCCCCCCCGTCTGCATTTTTGATAACTATGGAGGTGTTATTTTTAAGATCAAAAAGACCCTTTTTCTCCTCTTGTGTTAAGTTATCTAATGGGTGGGGGTGGAGGGCGCAGTCCTCAGCCAACTTCCTCAGGTCTCTCTCTACCAATTGTTCAAATGTATTAATAAAGTGGCCTTTAGATGTATTGGCACAAAATGTTGACTTTTTTCTAAAGCTCGTATGTACATGGCTAAAAAAATCTAAAGTGAGTGGTACCCCTGATGGCTCTAGACTACCACATTGCTCTTGCCATAATGCCTCCATATCTGAGAGTGCACAGTATTCTCTAAATGACCACTAAGGGTCATTGTTCTGATCCATATCTATTTGTAAATTAGACATTTGTGACATCGTGTTGTGTTCACTCACTCCACCCTGTGTACTATCTCTAGTAAAAAAAAATATGTAAGCTCAGTTTGCGGGTGAACCGTTGTACATCAATTACTGTATCAAATAAGGAAAAATCATTAATTGGTGCAAAGTTAAGTCCCTTGTTGAGCAGACTTAGTTGACTGGAGGTAAGGACAGAGTCAGAGATATTAATAACATTAATCTCAGCATCGTCTAGGTCAAGCCCCACCCCTTGCCCTCATCAATAAATCCTTTGAAGCAGGGACCCCTGGGTGGTGGACATTTGTCCCCTGTGTTATGTTTATTCCTGCAGGATACCCTTTGTTGTAAGGTGTGAATTATAACGCTCGCCCCCCACTCTAGCTTCCTGCAACCAGGTAGAGTGGGCCTTTGATCAGGGCTGTTTCCTAAACATTTGGTTGCTCTCCTGACCATTTGCAATCCTTAGTAGGCAAGCATCTTTGAGAGTAATTTAAACAAAGGGCTAGAATCACTGTTTTAACTTAACCCTTTCCCTCCCGCATCAACCCTAGTGTATGTGTGGGTGCAAACACTAGGATAACATAATACAGTTACACAGTTGAATATACATTTTCACCAATTGGGGTGTAACCCCTTTAATCCCGGGCCAAATCCTCACGACCGTCACACTCTAATGTAGTGATATCCTACCATAACCGTATATTGGATGAGAGTAATTTTTCTAACCGGAGAAAGTGAGTAATGAGATCTGAAGGTTCCTCAAAATGCAACTCTCCCCCTTCATCAAATACATGTTCCACACGTCTGCGACGTTTAGTATTGTCACTGCATCTGTGTACAAATGTATCACGTGTACCCTCTTCACTGGCATCCTCAATGCACTCTTCCATATTCAATATATATTAATACAAATGTAGTCCGCCAATATAATATCCAAATGTATATGGACAGTATCTTCAAAAAAAATCTTTAAAAAAATAATATGCAATTAAAACCCTTATGCCAACCAGTATATCAAATCAATGGTATCAAATCTTCGGACTCTTGCATAAAGTCTCAATGATATAATGATAATAAGAACCAGTCATCCACTGTCAATAATGTATCATACCACCAACGGTGGCTGTGAGCTACCCCGATATGTATTCACAGAAAGGTAATGGGGATATATCCCCCGGGGTGATTCCAAAACTCCTCCGTGTGGTGTAATCAGCGTGGGAATAATAGATAATTCAAACGAAATGAAACGGATGAGTAATAGTCCATATATAGCTGTGTAGTGGCCCCAGAATTATGCTAATCCAGTCAGGTGGCAGTGTCAATGGGGGATGGAGGAGGGGGGAAAAACAATAAGGGGAAAACTAACAATGCTGGTATAAAGCACTCCCCTAGCACATCACCTCCTATAGATCCTCTTCAACCGCACAATGTCCTGAGAAGCACTAGCCACGTATCAGCAATAATAAAATGGAATGTACTCACTGATCTTGATAGAAGGCAAATAAATCTTGATGGCATGATGGAAATGTTGACTCTTTGCCTATTTATATTCACATGCACACACACACACACACTCTCACATCACTGACATTCAGGGACATTTTATCACCTCTAGCCATAAAACTGCACGGGGGAGGGATTGTCTTCCATGACAGATCACATTCCAGTATGCACTGTTTTAAGCTTTAACACCCTTTTTAGCTTCATTCATTGTAACATCGCCAGAAGAAGAGATCAGTGTATCTCGAAAGCTCGCAAGAATAAAAGCATTTCGTTAGCCACAGAACGGTATCGTCTATTCTTTTTTGATTATATATATATATATTTTTCCTACTAGTACAGAACTGATTTATTAAAAAAAAAACCACACATGTAGGATATTGGTTGGTCTGTAGCTTTAATTATATTTTCAGATGTTGTATGGCCTTAGGCTGAGCTTGTAGTGCAGGCTACATTGATGGCGACACGACCAGTGACGTCACCCATCGCAAAAGTTGTAATTGTGCTTTTGCTATGACGCTGGCTGCAAGAGGCGGGTGACATCATGTAGAGGCTATGTGATTGGCTTATTGCAGTTACGGGGTGCGCCCGTTGCAGTAAATATCAAAATCCATTGATTTCAGCAATTGCGGTCGCGCCCACTACAGGCGCACGCAACGGATTACATTTATTTGTTTTGACGCGGCGCGCCTTCACCGTAACCGGCACTATAAGCACAGCCTTATTCATTAGATCCATCTTGATAACTTAATATTAGTAATATAGGTGGGGTATAGATGACAGAAATTATAATACTAGCCACACCCAACAAGTGAAAAAACAGCAAACTGGGGGGAAAATATATGAAAATGAGTAGTGATGTCATACCATTGACATCACTATTGTATTGTATGTCTTTATTTATATAGCGCCATTAATGTACATAGCGCTTCACAGTAGTAATACATGGGGTAATCAAATAAATAACAGATAATATAAATAACAGATCATGGGAATAAGTGCTTTAGACATAAAAGTAACATTTCGGAAGAGGAGTCCCTGCCCCGAGGAGCTTACAGTCTAATTGGTAGGTAGGGAGAACGTACAGAGACAGTAGGAGGGAGTTCTGGTAAGTGCATCTGCAGGGGGCCAAGCTTTATGTATCATGTGTTCAGAATATCCACAGTGCTATTCATATGCTTCTTTAAGCAAGTGTGTCTTAAGGTGGGTCTTAAAGGTGGATAGAGAGGGTGCTAGTCGGGTACTGAGGGGAAGGGCATTCCAGAGGTGTGGGGCAGTCAGTGAAAAAGGTTTAAGGCGGGAGAGGGCTTTAGATACAAAGGGGGTAGAAAGAAGACATCCTTGAGAAGAACGCAAGAGTCTGGATGGTGCATAACGAGAAATTAGGGATGAGATGTAAGGAGGGGCAGAAGAGTGTAAAGCTTTAAAAGTGAGGAGAAGAATGGAATGTGAGATGCGGGATTTGATCGGAAGCCAGGAGAGGGTTTTTTAATGAGGGGAGATGCTGAGACAGATCTAGGAAAGAGTAGAGTGATTCTGGCAGCAGCGTTTAGGATAGATTGTAGGGGAGACAGGTGAGAGGCAGGAAGGCCGGACAGCAGGAGGTTACAGTAATCAAGACGGGAGAGAATGAGGGCCTGAGTCAGAGTTTTAGCAGTCGAGCAACAGAGGAAAGGGCGTATCTTTGTTATATTGCGGAGGAAAAAGCGACAAGTTTTAGAAATGTTTTGAATGTGAGGGGTGAATGTGAGAGAGGAGTCGAGTGTGACCCCTAGGCAGCGTGCTTGGGCTACTGGGTGAATGATTGTAGTTCCAACAGTAATGTGGAAGGAGGTAGTAGGGCCAGGTTTGGGAGGAAGTATGAGGAGCTCTGTTTTAGCCATGTTGAGTTTAAGGCGGCGGAGGGCCATCCAGGATGATATAGCAGAGAGACATTCAGAAACTTTGGTTTGTACAGCAGGTGTAAGGACAGGTGTTGAAAAGTATATTTGTGTGTCGTCGGCATAGAGGTGATATTTAAACCCAAAAGATGTTATTAGGTCACCTAGAGAGAGTGTGTACAGAGAAAAGAGAAGAGGTCCCAGGACAGAGCCCTGGGGTACCCCCACAGAGAGATCAATAGAGGAGGAGGAGGTGTTAGCAGAAGAGACACTGAAAGTACGATGGGAGAGGTAGGATGAGATCCAGGATAGAGCTTTGTTCCGAATACCTAGAGTATGGAGAATGTGGAGGAGAAGAGGGTGGTCCACTGTGTCAAATGCTGCAGAGAGGTCGAGTAATATGAGCAGAGTGTAATGACCTCTGTCTTTGGCAGCATGGAGGTCGTCAGTTATTTTAGTGAGGGCTGTTTCGGTGGAGTGAGCAGAGCGGAAGCCAGATTGTAGAGGGTCTAGGAGAGAATAGGTGTTGAGAAAATGGAGCAAGCGAGAGAATACAAGACGTTCAAGGAGTTTAGAGGCAAAAGGCAGGAGGGAGACAGGTCGATAGTTAGAAAGACAGGTAGGGTCAAGCTTGTTGTTCTTGAGTAATGGTATGACTGTTGCATGTTTGAAGGAGGATGGAAAGGTTCCAGAGCAGAGGGAGGAGTTAAAAATGTGTGTGAGCGTAGGGATTATAGTAGGAGCTAGAGGTTTTAGGAGATGGGAGGGAATGGGGTCAAGAGGGCAAGTGGTAGAGGGAGAGGAGGCGATCAACAGCGACACATCCTCTTCTGAGACAGTGGAAAAGAGTCAAGGAAGGCAGGAGGAGAGTTAGGAAGAGGTGTAGGATGGGAGGAAGAAACAGAGGGGATGTTCTGACGTATGGATTCCACCTTTTCCTTAAAATAGTCAGCAAAGTCCTGAGCGGAGATGGAGGAAGGAGAGGCAGCTGAGGGTGGTTTGAGTAGAGTATCAAAGACAGAGAACAGTCGGCGTGGGTTAGACTTGTGCATGTTGATTAGTGCAGAAAAATAGGCTTGCTTAGCTTGCGAGAGGGCAGAATTGAAATAGGATAGCATAAATTTGTAGTGAAGGAAGTCTGCGAGAGTGTGAGACTTCCTCCAGAGGCGTTCAGAGGAACGAGTGGAGGAACGCAGCATGCGCGTGTGGGAATTTAGCCAGGGTCTAGGGTTAGAAGGGCGAGTGCGGCAGAGAGAAAGCGGGGCATGTAGATCAAGAGACGAGGACAAGGCAGAGTTTTAGTTCCTGACCAGGTTGTCAGGGTCTGTAGCAGAGCTGAGAGAGGAGAGGGTGGAGCTTAAGGTGGACTCAAAGTCAGGTAAGTGAATAGAGCGCAGGTTTCTGCAGAACCGGGGGGTAGATGGAGGTGGCGAAGGGGAGAAGCGAGATAGAGAGAATGAGATGAGGTGATGGTCAGAGAGAGGAAAAGGGGAAATGGAGAAATCAGAGAGAGAAAAGTTTTTAGTGAAAACCAGGTCTAAGTAGTGGCCATCCTTGTGGGTGCTGGCTGCAGTCCACTGTTGAAGGCCAAAAGAAGAGGTTAGAGAAAGAAAGCAGGAATCCCAAGGGAGAGAGGGGTCATCAATGTGGCAATTGAAGTCCCCAAGGAGAAGAACAGGGGAGTCTGAGGAGAGAAAGAAAGAGAGCCAGGATTCAAAGTGAGAGAGAAAGGCAGAAGGGGAATGAGTAGAGGTAGGTGGGCGATAGATGACCGCCACATGGACCGGGAGAGGAGAGAAGATCTGGACAGTGTGAGCCTCAAAGGAGGGAAAAGCAAGAGAGGGGGGAATAGGAAGGGTTCGGTAACGGCAGAGAGAGGAGATCAGGAGCCCCACGCCTCCACCCCTGCCATCAGGGCGCGGAGTGTGGGAGAAGGAAAGGCCACCGTAGGAGAGGGCAGCTTCCAGAGCAGAGTCAGACTGAGTGAGCCAGGTCTCAGTTATAGCAAAGAGAAGCAGGGAGTGAGAGAGAAAGAAGTCATGCACAGAGAGGAACTTGTTAGAAAGGGAGCGAGCATTCCAAAGGGCACAGGAGAAAGGGAGAAAGGAGGGGGGGGTGGCAGGGGATGGGTATGAGGTTGGAGGGGTTAACACCAGAAGGAGTAGAGATTGCATTTGGCAGGCGAGGACGAGAGCAAGTAGAAATAAGGAAGGGACCAGGATTGGGAGAGATATCCCCAGAAGCAAGGAGGAGAAGCATGGATAGGAAGAGGATGTGTGAGGATGATTTGTAGGGGTGTGTTTTAGTGTAGGGGATATAGCTGTGTGGTGTCAGAGGACGCAGGTAAGAAAGGAGTTCATGTGAGCTGAGAAGTGGGGAAGGAAGGAGAGATGGAGATATATGAATAGAGTTAGAGACATACTGAGGCTGGTAAAAAGAAGTGCATAATTTGAGAAGAAGTGAAGTCACAGCAAATATAAATGGTAAAGGCAGCATCACAGCAGTAATGATGCAGTCTGGTATTGATGATATCCTCCTTTCCAGCGTAGTTCAAATGCAGGAATCAGGGCCAGATGGGGTGTCCACTTCTTACTCACTTCTTTTGAACTTCCTTTTAAACTTCAGTTGTTCAGTCGTCTTGCCACTTATAATGAGACTTCCTTTTAAACTTCAGTTGTTCAGTCGTCTTGCCACTTATAATGAGACTTCCTTTTAAACTTCAGTTGTTCAGTCGTCTTGCCACTTATAATGAGACTTCCTTTTAAACTTCAGTTGTTCAGTCGTCTTGCCACTTATAATGGGCCACTTTGAATATGGGCTGCAGGCAGACTAGCTGTTCTGACTGGGTTTATATAGGCCTAAAAAGTCACCTGACAGTGGTTCTGTCTGCTTAATTAGCACATCTGAGGCACATTCAAACAGATTGTTTCCTACACAGGGTGTTCCCTGCCTAGGTGTCAATGCTTAATTTAATTAACAGTTGAAGCAGACAGGATTCAGATATGGGATATTACCTAAGATTGTTTCAGTTGCATATACTGAAATACACACAGCAAAGAGTTGAAGCAGACAGGATTCAGATATGGGATATTACCTAAGATTGTTTCAGTTGCATATACTGAAATACACACAGCAAAGAGTTGAAGCAGACAGGATTCAGATATGGGATATTACCTAAGATTGTTTCAGTTGCATATACTGAAATACACACAGCAAAGAGTTGAAGCAGACAGGATTCAGATATGGGATATTACCTAAGATTGTTTCAGTTGCATATACTGAAATACACACAGCAAAGAGTTGAAGCAGACAGGATTCAGATATGGGATATTACCTGAGGAGAGAAGATGATTTTTGTTAGGGTAAGGGGCCCTTCCTTTTAAACTTCAGTTGTTCAGTCGTCTTGCCACTTATAATGGGCCACTTGGATATGGGCTGCAAGGGCTGCACCCTACTCAAACCTTACAGATAACAGTTCAAAGAAAAACCTTAGCATAAATGAACAACGCATATGTAACCCTACCTGCCCGGCTTCTAGGGAGTTTACATCAATGTCTTTATTAATGGTTACTGAGAAGGCATTACCTTATTCAAAGTGCTGGATTCGTGCGGCTGGATGATGAGGTAACAAAAATTGAAATGGGTGCCAGGAACTCTTGTTATACAAACACTTTATTTGTTCACCGTTACTAGGGCTCTTCTCACTCATACACAGTAGCATAGATTTTGTCCGTTTCATTTTGCCTGTCTGTACCCTTAAGAGGTGCATCTCTCACTTAACACCCTTGGGAGATACAGACAGTTGACTGCACTCTCCTTAATTGACCTATCACCATTCTGCGTAACGTCTCGTATGCTCTGTCACTATGAGCCCCTTCATGGACTCTGGCAGACTCACTATATATAGAGTATCTACACCCCATATGTGAGCACAGTCTGTTAACTGTCACTTTGAGACAGACTAGAACTGAATCATGTAAGGATCTGCCAGTAGAGCTGATCCTATGGCACAAGAAACCTGTCCTCAAAGACCTCTGTGGTGTACCTGCCTCCTCTTCTGGGAACCGCTGGGTTCACCCTGGCCATAACTCAGGACTCTATCTGAAGCGGCACTGTCCCTATCTAGAACATGATAAACTCCTTGACGAAGCGTACCTGCGGCGTGAAATGCGTAGGATGGACAATATTGGGACTACTTACCCTATTTGTGTACTCCAATAAAGCCTTTTCCTGACCGTGGGTTTCGACTGCCAATCATTGTCAAATATATTTTGCTGTTGCTCCGAATGCCTGCCACTTATTTTCTATATCTCGGGACCATATCTGAAGGGGTACTGTCCCTATCTAGAACATGATAAACAGGGACAGATCTGTCCTATTGTAAGGATTCTGCTTGATCCGTACCGGGTTTTCACTTCGGCCCAGGTTTTCTGTCTCCTGCCCTTTCTGCTCTCTGTGGCCATTTTGGGTACTGGCAGTCTGCTTTATAAGGCTGCAGTTACCATAGGGAGTCGCCAAGCAAAGTTGTGTGTGTTTGCAGCTCCTGTTGGTCTTTGCAGTTATGCCTTATCCTCTTGCTTGTTTTGAATTCCTGTTCCTGACCCCGGACCGTGACCCTGAACTCGCTGCCTTCCGCCTGCCCTGACCTCCGCTTGCCTCCTTGACTTTGCACCTCTTCCTGTCCCCTGGACTTTGCAACTCTGCCGCCAGCCCTGACCCTTGCTTCCATACCGACTACGGATACTCTTACAGGACTCTGTCCCTGGGTTGTGGTCGGTTTATTTGTATCCCTACTTCAGCCCTGCGTGTCCGCCTCCTGATTTGAGACGAGCACCGTCACACCTATACATTCAGGAACATACTTGACTATATACACGGAGGCTCCTCCACTCTTACTCTCCAGGAACCTCCTTTCTAGAACCATCTCCTCCATATGTATATATTCCCTGTGACGTCCTTGTCTTCAGGAAACACAGGGTGGGGCTTAGCTTCTGCTGACTCAACCCCAATCCTGTGCAGGTTTGCCACCACTCTGGGTTTGACCCGGAGACTACAGGTTTTGGCCCCGTATCTCCGGACTACGGGTTTACCTGGAAAATCTCTGGGCGCCGGAAGCATCACCACCTGCAAATCCCGTCAACATAGCTGCGTGACGTCAAATGGTGCCGCATTGGCATGACAACGGAACGCTACATGAAGTCATGGAGTCACTTGATGCTCGTTTCCATGACGAGACGCTATGTGGTGTCACGATACCACGTGGTGTCACGTAACGGCATGATGTGACAGTGTCCCGTTGTCATAGTAAATTTACGCCGTGACATCACGTTGTCATAGCAATGCATGTCATTTGATCTCGCAGAGCCATGCTGAATGTTACCTTGCAGGGGGGAGATGATGCCAGGAGATGCCGCCGAATGCAAGAGAAATAAATATATAAATAAGATAAATAGATGTCAAATTCTTATTGCAAAAAGTCTACGGGTCAGCCTACAATAGAAAGTGGCAACCCTGATCCTGTGTAATGGGTCAAGTATCACTCTCTATGTGGCTCCACACAATTAACCCCTAAAAGGCCATGGTAATCCCATAGGGGTGTTACACTTAGAAAACAGAAAAAGCAGAGCTGTAAACTAGTAAGTGTTGCTGTAAGGATAACCAAAATTGGCACAATAGTAACAAAATGTATCCGAGATATGGCCGATGGCCATTATACTCATAGGAACACAATAATTTCAATTGCGATCAACAGAAGTCCAAGATAAACAGTACAAAGTCAGTTGAACCTGCAACAAAATCCAGATGCAGTTGGAACCGGTCAGATTATTGTCAGTTGCAGAAGAAGTAGCCGGATACCATGACACGCTGGCGAGATGACATGCTGAAGAGATGAGCTGGTTTATCTAGTAGAGCAATGTAAAAAGCTTGCAGGGAAACCAGGCTGTTCCAAATGTCATGGGTGCTTTACATGCAAATCAGGGCTGGACTTCGGGCAAGGCTTGGGCCTGCGCTTATGGGGGCCCCATTCTTCATCTCCCTTCTCCTGTCAGTGCCAGGATCCAACTTCCACCCGACCAGAGAGGGGCGCTGGAGGAGGAAGCACAGGACCCCCGGACCGACAGGGCTGCTTCTCACCTCGAAGTGAGTTATGTTTGTTTTTAAGAAGGAGAAGGGGTGGGGGTCTACCTTCTCCCAAGTGGCCCTCTTCCTGTAGCATCGCTTGCCATAGTGACCGACGTCGGCGATGCGTTGTCATGAAAACGATGTCACATGCCGCTGTGATGTCGCAACACTGCTAGAGGGCGCCGCTCAAGATAAGTACCCTTAACTTTTTCCACAGGATGGGTACGGCTGCCAGCGTGCTGCCTTGGGCCCCGCAAAGGGCAGCCCTGCAATGCAATAGTCTCATCATTGGAAAACAGTTCACGTACCCTCATTTGGGTCTAATTGACCAGATCACTTCAAGATTTAAATAAAATTGTGATTGCTAAACCAATGTAGATTAAAAATCATAAAAAAAATCCAGAAATTTAGCATAAAGTGGAAACACATGGGGACCAGTGTAGACGTCCTCAGGAAACGGGCAGCTCTCTTTCTGGACAACCACATCCTTTGCACAAAACCTAAAGAAAAAAGAAAAAGCGCCCGCTCCTTGTGTAAAATCAGTGAGAAAATGTTTAATTAACTGGACAAGGTACAAATTCACACTCACAAACGGCCGTGAAAATCAAGCATTGTACGAGTCCTGCTCTTGCTCCTTTCTATGCTCCTGGATGCTGCTGCACCGGATTCAACGTCTAGGATAGCAGGTGTTACCCACGGCGCCTCCGCTGGCTCGGTCTCCCCTGAATAGGGTCCTCCGGCAACTCGCGGGGCTTGGTAGTAGTTCCGTTTTGGAGTTCCCTAGGGACTGTGTATTTGTTATTACCATTGTTTTACCTGATCACTCACAACGCTGTGAGGTTGCAAGCGTATCCAACTAGGAACTCTGAAGCAGAACTACTATCAAGCACCATGAGTTGCCGGAGGACCCTATTCTGGGGAGACCTAGCCAGCGGAGGCGCCTTAGTCAGGTGTATGCAGAGAACCTGGAAGACCTAGTCCTGTGTACCAGAGGCGGTGAGCAGGAACACACTGCACCGGAGAACGGGAGGCTGGCGCCGTGGTCCTGGAGCAGCTATCTATGTGCGAGTTTCATGTTATCTCACTTTTATCTTTAATAAATGCTTTCTAAACCAATTTGTGTGGTGCCGTTTCCCACTACATGTGCCTTGAGTGGCTTTTATTGACGAACAGAGGGAGAAAGGAGTGGGACTGACTGCCAAGAAGGAGCAGCATAAAGATACCTATAGCAACACCCAGTACCACACAGGCCCGTGAGTACATTTTCTGTGCATTCCCCATCACCTGTGTTACTACATCTGTGGGACGAAGTCGCCCTTGTGTGATGAAACGCGTAGGGTTGGTGACGTCATCACGTTTTTGAGTCCTGGGCGTCCCTGCGATCTAGCTAGTTGCATTTTGAGTGCTGGCAACTGTTCCATGCGGAGAGCAGAGGACGTGGAGATACTGATTGACTCAGTTCCTTGGAGCCAACTCATGAGAGGAGCTGGTGGTGGCTACAAGCTGTGCAGATATACCCTGCCTACCTGGGACCCGCCTCACCCTTGCAGATGACTACACAGAGATTTCTCTCCCACATATGGTTGCTTTTTTAATCCTGTAAGTGCATTTCCTTTGGGCTGCAGTTTTTTAAATAAATGTACTTTATTGTTTAAACAGTTACGTGCTATGGAGCTTGCGCTTCTGTTTGTTTTTTGTTTGTGTGTATATATATATATATATATATATATATATATATATATATATATATATATATACAGTGTTCGACAAACCTATACATTTGCTCGCCCCGGGCGAGTGGATTTAACCCCCGGGCGAGTAAATATTGGCCCAAGCAGCACACGTTTGGTACTAGGTGGCGAGTAGATTTTTTGGTGATTTGTCAACCACTGTACAGGCATACCCCGGTTTAAGTACACTCACTTTAAGTACACTCGCGAGTAAGTACATCTCGCTCAATAGGCAAACGGCAGCTCGCGCATGCGCCTGTCAGCACGTCCTGAACAGCAATACCGGCTCCCTACCTGTACTGAAGCTGTGCGCAAGCGGGGAGACTATAGAGCCTGTTACACATGCGTTATTTACATCAGTTATGCACGTATATGACGATTGCAGTACAGTATGTGCATCGATAAGTGGGGAAAAGGTAGTGCTTCACTTTAAGTACATTTTCACTTTACATACATGCTCCGGTCCCATTGCGTACGCTAATGCGGGGTATGCCTGTATATATATTATATACAGTGGTTGACAAATCACCAAAAAATCTACTCGCCACCTAGTACCAAACGTGTGCTGCTTGGGCCAATATTTACTCGCCCGGGGGTTAAATCCACTCGCCCGGGGCGAGCAAATGTATAGGTTTGTCGAACACTGTATATATATATATATATATATATATATATTCAGAAGAAACCATATGTTGTAGTAAGTTTGATGATAATAAGGGGGATAAAAAAAAATGTGCACTCACAAACGAGTGTTTAATATTGGCTTATCTGTATGTCAGATTGGTTGATCAGTCATTCGCTATGATGTGCGCTCTCACTGGCATCCTTCCTACAGCTAGAGGGGTGCGGGGGCTCTCCTCTCACCAATAGTGATGGAGTCTCTTCCACTGAGCCGGCAATGCCCATGCATAAGGACATCACTACGGGTGCCGATCTCAGCTGGACTGTATTCACACAAGCTCAATGGCACTCTGTACCTCTGCAGCTCTGTACCTTAACGAGTTTCGCAGATCTCCATCTGCTTCATCAAGACACAGTTACATGCGTCCATCAAGTTCAACCTATGATAAATTTAGACAAGATACTTTATCCTATATCTATACTTACTTATTGGTCCAGAGGAAGGCAAAAAAAAAAAACCCAGTGTCATATCATCCAACGAGATCTCATAAGGGGAAAAATAAATTCCTGCCTGACTTCAAAAATTGGCAATTGGATTATTCCCTGGATCAACATTCTTCCCATGTTTGCTTATTTGGTATATCCATGTATACCTTTCCTTTCTAAAGATGTCCAACTTTTTTTGAACAAATCTATTGTATCTGCCATCACAGTATCCATGGGTAATGAATTCCACATTTTAACTGCCCTTACTGTAAAGAACCCTTTCCTTTGTTGCTGGTGAAATCTCCTTTCCTCCAACCTTAAGGGGTGACCCCGAGTCCTTTGTACAGCCCTTGGGATGAATAGCTCTTTTGAAAGCTCCTTGTATTGTCCCTGAATATATTTGTATATAGTTATCATATCCCCTCTTAGACGCCTCTTTTCTAATGTAAATAAATCTAATTTAGCTAGCCTCTCCTCATAAGTTAGAATGTCCATCCCCTTTATTAATTTGGTGGCTCTTCTCTGCACTCTCTCTAGTTCCATAATGTCTTTTCTTAGGATTGGTGCCCGAAATTGTACTCCATATTCAAGGTGTGGTCTTACTAATGCTTTGTAAAGGGGCATAATTATGTTTACTTCCCTTCCATCCATTGCCTGTTTAATGCAAGATAAGATCTTGTTTGCCTTTGCAGCTACTGCATGACTTTGGGCACTAATGCTAAGCCTATTGTCTACAGGCACTCCTATATCCTTCTCCATCAAGGATTCCCCCAATTTATCCCCATTTAATTTTTAAGTCGCCTGTTTATTCTTGCTTCCTAAATGCATAACCTTACATTTATCTGTATTAAACCTCATCTGCCATTTACCTGAAATCACAGGTCTGAACAGCTTCATGCAAGAGTCATGCAACTTCCTGGTATAATACAGGTGCAAAAACAGCATCAGATCGTGCAATGGGGGCTTATTCAATCAATAAGTGCATCACTGCATAAGAACTCACATTCAAGTCAATGTGACTTTCATTCAGTACTGCTGACTCGGCACTGTTATTTATTGAATGAGCCTCAATCTCTAGATTATTCTTGCCCAATGTCACGTCCCTCCATCATACAAAAATGGGAAACATTCATGTTTTAATTTTTTTTGTCAAAGCTAAAACACCATTTGCTCTGGTTTTGCTCAAGAATTAAGGAAACAGAAATGGGAAAAGTGGATGTGCAAAAAGAAAAGAAAAAAGCGAAACAATTCATGTAAATATATTTGATATTTTATTTACAACTCTATTACTCTCATCACTTTTGCCAAAAAGAAAGAATAAATCATTTAAAGCTTTTTTTTTTTTTTCTCCTCTTTTCTTTACAGCAAATTATCCTCATCGTCGAGAATATAATGAACAAAATCAGTGGCACAGCTTCTTTGGAAAGAGATTTCGCATAGACTTGTTTCTTTAAATAAAAGAAAAAAAACATAATAAACAGTCACAGATCTGTTCAGTCTCTCTTGCAGTAAAGAACTGTAGAAGGCAGCTAGAATATATTCACAGGTGCCCCACAATGATGCAGATCCATTCCAGAAAGTATTTAAAAATACACCTATTACCACCATTTAATGTTTCCTTTGCACATTTTCCCATTGCACATATTATTACAATCATTACAAAATGAAATAAGAGTGGGCCAATGGGCTTCTCCATTGGGGAACAATGCATGAATAAATGCCATCAAATTCGTTTGAAAATTTTACAGAATGGAAAAAATAATATGAACCACAACATTTGCTGCATCCGTAACTGAATCCTACACTTTAAAGTGAATAATGGGAATAACAAACGCATGTTACCCTCAGTTTGGTTGATTGGGATCATGGAAAGGAAAATCTTCAATGAATATAACACACACGAAAATAAAATGGGAATGAAAAATATCCTGCAATTTTTGGTATAGGGGCCAAGGAAAATGTAATAATTAACGTAATGTCTGACTTTCAGTACTGTACGGATAAACATAATACTTTAACAATAAGGGTCAGTGGAAGGTTGCTGTTATTCAGTTATGACTCCCTCCCTGAATGCTACAATAAAATCACTGCAGCAGTTGGGTTGTGATCTGAACTGTTTCAATTTTGAAGTGCAACTTTTTCAAATGGATACTTTAGGAAGGAATGATGAAGGGATTTCCATGGTCAAGATCTGCCCTCCGACTCTTCAATAGTCAAAATGTTCTGGAATTTGTAGAACACTAGCGCCACCTCAGAGACACAAACTGCACTGAGTAACGGGTTAGTTGACAGATATGACCCGATCATAAAACAAAAATCTGTTGACATAGCCTAGTTTTAGGTATGAACACACATATGTTGTCCAATAGCCAAACAACCCATTCAGTGCAGACGGCGCTCCAGATTGTCATACCAAACCATGGTGTATGTCCAATATGCTACATGTAGTACCAGTCACTACACAAGTAAGCCTACTTGCCCTTATCTACTATATATGGTGCTATAAACTTGGCACTGGAACACAATGTCCCAAACCTCAAAAAGCATTCACAAATAATTTGATAAACTACCATATCAGCAGTTACTTCTGAACCTCATAGGAGTGGAATTGTTGTCAAACTTATTCACTAATGTACTGTAGCTCAGCAAAAACATTTAAAGGGCAAAAGAAATAGACCAGTCACGTTAAAAAAAAGTTTAGGATTTAGGTAATTTGTGTTTCGTCATAACCCAAAGATCAGCATTTGATTTTCCCAATCCAGACATCTCTAAATGTGAGCCTATGTCTGCCTGCAATAATGCAATACAATAAGGGCTACAAAGGGTTGCTTACTATTTAATCATTTAGATGAAGGCGTGCTAGCAGAAGATATCTCAAGCCAACCTTGGCGAGAAAACAGGAGTGAAAGAGATATGGTGAGGTTTATGAGATGCCTACAGCTGCAGTAAGGATGTACTAATACATTACAATTAGTTGCATGCTTGTGACCATTGTGATGTACTGTATCAGTTTTTCAGCTTCTACATACATCATGAAGAGGAGTCGGGCACATGGAGGCTGAGAACCCCCCCCCCCCCCCAGGATCATGGAGGTAACAAGATCAGGAGTCCAATGAGTAATAACCCAGATCCCAATACAAGACGATGACACTTATGAATCTTCACCCATAAACAGCCGTAAACACACCAATCATAATAATGTCAAAAGAAAAAATAGGAAAATGCTAATTTTAATTTAATTTGGTTTGGTCAGCAGAGTTTCAATAAATATGTATCTCAAAATGAAATGAAACCCCCATCCCCCAACAATCTTACAAAATGGATACTCTTAAAGAACCCTAACAAAGATACATGTTTTCTGTCTCTGGGTTTTCTATTAGTAAAGAGGTTCTTTGGATTTCTGTCAAATATATCTTTATATTAATCCTCAACTCATTGAAATCCTGTAGACGTTTTCTCACACTAATATTTTTGAGAAATTGACAAACATTCCATCATAGACATGTTGATAATTGCAATTCTGAAACTGCTGCAGTATATCTAATAATCCTGAAGAAGTTATTTATGTCTAGGATGCAAAATGGGCCCGTGAGTGCTTGGCTACTGCTCCCATAAAGTGGTTTTGAATAAGCAGTACAGTACCATCTTCCTTAAGCTTCTTTTGATCTCCTAACCTGACGTTTCAGAAACTCATGAGCATACATAATCAAAAAGCATCAGCAGTCACCAGTTCAAGATATGTTCTGTGAACTGTGGAAGTTACCGACAATTTTACCAGCACAGGTTAAGCGGGCACACTGTAAATAAATTATTTGTTAATGAAAGGGAGCGTCATCTTAACGGAGATATAATAGTCTGCAGTACGATGTTAAGAAATCACACATTACAAACTATTTAAAATCCAGAAGAGGTGATTGTGAGCATTACGTGCTGCACATAACACACCTTTCATCAGCAAAAAAGTGACCTACAGTGCAGTTAGCACGAAGCGTTGCAGTGCTCGTCTTTCTAGCACTGAAGAGAGTTAATGCAAATTAACATTTACAAGTCATTTTAAGATGAATATTGGTTACACTGGATACCCTTGGCATGGCAAGTGGTGAACAATCCTTTCTCCAAAGCAACTAGCAACTGAAGTGCTTCTGACAGCAAATGCAATATTAAGAAAACCTTAAAAAGTACATTCATCTTTATCTTCCATCTGTCCATTTCAAATGGACTGTTTGCACACTCTGCCCTTGTGCCACAACAACTTCACACCCTTGCCTATAAATACAACACTTGTTCTGCTTCTACGCCAAGTCAAAACCTTCATTAAGAAATGGAAGCGAGCAGATAACGGGAATGGAAAATCACGTCTTTCTAAATTGTGTACAGTGATTACGTACTTGTGCTTATACAAAAAGGCCAATATTAATGAACAAAATTAAATAGTATATGCATTGTGTGGTCTTGGAACGTCAGATTAATAAATAACTTCTGATACAGTTAATAAATCGTCTCTTAAGACAGGGGTGTTCAACTCCAGTCCTCAAGCCCTCCAACAGGTCAGGTTTTCAAGATTTCCCTGCTTCAGCACAGGTGGCTCAATCAGTCCCTGTTTCAGGACAGGCTGCTCAGAGGCTCAGTGAGCCTCTGGTTGAGCCACTTGTGCTGAAGCTGGGATATCCTGAAACTGACCTGTTGGGGGTCTTCAGGACTGGAATTGAACACCCCTGTCTTAAGAGTACAGTGTTCCTAAA
>NC_134483.1:319068345-319135845 GCF_040206685.1 Ascaphus truei
TGAAGTCTTCATAGCAAGAAGCTCTACCTCACGTTAATGCTTTGACTATATACACAATACCGGTACTACACAATAACGCACCAAAGCAATATGATCATGCTAATACAGTGCATTTATTTTGTTTGTACATGTGACAACTGATCCAACTGGGACCCAACACATATGGAGGGTGTTTCAGTTTTGCTGCCTATTTGTTTATCAATGCAAATAGTAAATACTATTATGCAATGTATAAGCATTCAAATGTGTTTTGCTTTCACGCCTTATTTCACATTTTGTGATCGATGAAGCACACACTTTCACAGGACCCATAATACGAAGTACAAGTTCTTTTTTGGTTTCTTTTGCAATATCTTCTCTATTATTACTATTAGGGTAAGAATCTCGCCCTGAAATAGTTTATTGCATGGTTATTGAAAAGTTTTTCTTACCTTGAGACACATGGAGAAGGTGCTTGTGCGGCTCTGGAAGAACTCTGCAAAACAAATTAAAAATACCATAATTATACATAACCACTAAGAATAGGATCAGATTTAAATAATGCTGAGCACAACATGTGATGGGACATGCGGCTATTTTGATGGGATTATCCTTTGAATGTTCATTTAATACATTAACCGATTTATGAATTTCAATATACATCTCACTCAATTGCAGTAAATGGATCAGTGGCCGTCTTTTATATATTTAATTTTTTTAAGTGCTTTATCCATTACTATTAAAATGGTTAACCTCATCTCTTTATATAATTGATACTTGCTGATCTCTGTTAAAATTGTTATGTAAAGTTGGTAATGTCTGCTGATGGCTCTATTTTGTTCTACCTTTTTGAAAATAAATATTGTATAATGAAGGTGGTACGAAAATGCAAAGCACGCAGGCTGCACCGACAGTCTCGTAAGAGCTTGTTCGGCTTCCATGGCTTCCCTTTGACAAGACTTGTACCGTGCAAGAAAAAGCAAACGTGGTTATCCCCAAGAGCAAACAAAAGGAGTTCCAAATAAAGGTATTTCACTTCCACTGAAACCTTTCATGCTGCAGGCTAACAGGAAACATATGAAATGTAGGGTTGCCAGGTGGCATCTCCAAAAATACTGGACATAACGGTGAAACATGCGGCGCGCTCAGAAAGTCGGTGGGGAGGTATGTTATTTATAAATTCTCACACCGTTACGTAATTTTTTCTAAATTTCACTCCATGTACTGTATGCACCAATTTACACTATTTCATATTCTATAACGTAATAAATTGTGGGAGAGGTTTGGGGATTGAGTGCCCCTCAAAGCCTTTTTTACAAAATAGAATATGAAATGGAGCAAATTGGTGCATACGTGGAGTGAAATTTAGAAAAACAAATTACATAAGGGTCAGATAATTTATAAATAACATACCTGCAGTCATACATGGCGAGTTATACTGATCTTAATGCTTCTCTCCCACTACTTCCAAGATTGTTGCAACCTCCCCATTTTCTTACCCCCTCATACCATCACCCCCCTCCTCCCTCACCCCCCTCCTCCTCTTTCCTCACCCCCTCCTCCTCCTCCTCCTTACCACCACCACCCCCATTCTCCTTCCTCACCACCTCCTCCTCATGGTATTTTACTTGTGAAGGTCCTCCTGGTAGACAGGTACACAGTGGAGCTCTGCTCTTCTCTCCCACATGCAAAGCTGGAAGGAAACTACATTTCCCAGCATGCAAATGGGGGAGCTGTGCACGCTCCTTAATGATGTGGAGCCCTCCCATTGGTTAGTCTTGTCTTTGGCTGGAAGGGGTGGGGGGGGAGGGGGGATGACTCTGCTCGTTGCTCTGGTTACCGGACGCTGCTGGTTCTGGTTCTGAATCAGAGGTAGGAGCGTAGACGCTGCACCCGGCCACTCTTAGCACTCGCACTGCCCGGTCAGAGAGGGAGAATACCGGACACATACATGGCCGGTATTACCTCTCATTTTTTACCGGTCAAAATACCGGTCTGTCCAGTTCAAAACCAGACACCTGGCAACCCTAATGCAATGTCTAAGAGATCTGGTTTTACTGCATATATACATATGGGTGTGTGCATATATTGAGGAGCATGCTTATGGAAAGTTACAAGTGTTCTTCACAAGAAACGAGAGTTGCTTGAGCTGCTGGAAGATTGCAAACTTTTCAGTGCAGGGCTTCCCTTTTCCTATTATAAAGCGGTGCATACGTTGGTGACGCAATATACAGGAAGAGACTCTCTTTTTAAAGCACCACTCAAAAGAGAGCAGCACAATTTTTTTTTATCTCCAGTAAAGACTGTCCTACGGGGGTTTATCTTCATCTAAAAATCACTTTTTAATAATGCCATGAAACAAATTTTTCACCAATACATAGCTGCAGGCCCAAACATGTTTCACAGTCATATTTTTCAGGTATGATGTAATTAATTATGATGACATTCATACTGTATATACCATAACGTAGTTATTTTATATAAGGTAGACCCGTCAAGGCTCACGGTTTTTCTCAGTGTCTCAGTCTTATTGACTTTTATCAATAGCACTTTTCCATTAAAATATATATTTTTTTTTAGTTCAAAATCTCCAAATCTCACTGATTCAGTCATTGGAGGGGTCATTGGGACACAACTTATCTGGTATACTGGAAACTCTTGTATATGCAGATCTACAACTTTATACGTGCGATCCCATACCGGAGTGAACTGGTTAAAGTTATATGATTAATAGTGAGACCAAGAAGGTTTTTTGGTCACTCTATTATGTCTTAACGCACCACGCTGGGCATCAACTCTCATCCAAGTCAATGGGAGATAACAACCCCATAAGCCCCGTTTGGCCGTGTTAACCTATAATGGAGAATGATGAATCTAAGGTTAGGTTTTTCAAACCATGGGAGGGGGCGGGGGGGGGGGGGGGGGAGGGAAGAAAAAATATCACAAAAGTATCATCTACCAATTTTCTTTTGGATTTGGTTGCAACGGGTAAATCATAAATTGTCAATCTTGTTGCCAAACAGGTTTGTGGATGCAAAAAGGGAGTAACCAAAAGATAAAGGCACTTAAACCCCACCCTAAAATGCAGGTATGTTTAGTGCAGAGTAAATTAGTACTTCAATATTACTTCATTTACTCTGCACTATTGCAACTGGACTAACAGGGCTATTTCTACTTAATTCAAGGTTATGTTTACAAAGACTTAAGTATTTGGCAAACACATTACCCATTAGAGACAGCACAGTCATCAGCTCATTTCGGTCCTATGTGGAACTACATTTTAACAGGGAACGTTGACCAACGTGAGGCGATGCAATAGTGTTAATTCCAGTAAGAGAGCAATGTTGTGTCAACCAGTGCAGAAATGTCTGGCTGCCAAACCATTTCTCTCTGAAGCAACAGCAATAATTAGACCATGATGCATCCATAAATGCATGTAAGTAAATAATTACATTTCAACAGTAAAACTGCATAGTGTGACCTCCTATGGAGGTGATGATACCCGTAGAAAACACCCTGTAGGCAGCAGACATGTGAAAAGGTCCCAGGAAGCTCTGCAAATACTCATACTATTTCATTAACAAATTGGGCAAAAAGTTCAGATGAAAGATATTTTTCTTGTCACAAAATCAAGTCACCTTGTTTCAAGTTCCAGATTTTGCTAATTTCCAAACCCAGCATATAGGGGGTGCACCAAAGCAATTTATAATTAAAGAGAAAGATTAAACACTCATTACAAAAATGGTTAGTTTTATTCTGTAATCCTTGTTGCGATACATTTTTACAGAGCTATCCTTTCCAGCTCAAGTGTTGCACTGTGTGACCAGGGCAGTCGGAATCTCCGACCCAATTTGCATTCTCGTCCCTCTGAGCTTCTACTGTGGATTAATTGTGCAGAGTTTGACTGGTGAAACCATTCACCTACCCATGTTTATTGCAGCCTTCTCCTCGACAAACAGGCTTTCCTCTTAAATATTGATTTGTGTTTATGATTTAAAGTATGTAAAATGTTATGGCCAGTTATTTACTTTTGGATGTTATCATCATCCTCTTATTTATAAGGCGTCAACATTTTCCACAGCTCAGAGTACTGAGTCTTCTTCATCACCCGTGGGTGAAGTATTTCTGCATTTATTCTTTATGTATTTATTAATGTTCATAATAAAAAAATAAAATATGTTTGTCTGTACAACCTGTATTTTATACTGAGTGCCCGGATAAATTGAAAATTGATAAAGTAGGTTGGCAATTTTTGATATTTTTTTTTTAATCAACTATGAAATTTAAAAAGTTACATACATAGTACATAGTTACATAGTAGAGGAGGTTGAAAAAGAGACAGGGCGTCCATCAAGTTCAACATACTGTATGCTAAATTTAGACGACAGATACTCTAGCCTACATTTGTATTTACAGTATATTGATCCAAAGGAAGGCAAACAAAAAACCCCAGTGAAATATCATCCAGTGATGTCTCAAAGGAAAAAAAAATATTTCCTGACTCCAAATATTGGCAATCAGATTACTCCCTGGATCAGCATTCATACCATGTATACTTATTTGGTATATCCCTATATACCTTTCTTTTCTCAAAAGATGTCCAACTTTTTTTTAACATATCTATTGTATCTGCCATCACAGTCTCCATGGGTAATGAATTCCACATTTTAACTGCCCTTACTGTAAAGAACCCTTTTCTTTGTTGCTGGTGAAAAATCATTCCCTCCAACCTTGAGGGTTGCCCCAGAGTCCTTTGTACTGCCCTTGAAATGAATAGTTCTTTTGATAGCTCTTTATATTGTCCCCAAATATATTTGCATATACAGGCATACCCCGGTTTAAGGACACTCACTTTAAGTACACTCGCGAGTAAGTACATCTCGCTCAATATTCAAACGGCAGCTCACGCATGCGCCTGTCAGCACGTCCTGAACAGCAATACCGACTCCCTACCTGTACTGAAGCTGTGCGCAAGCGGGGAGACTATAGAGCCCGTTACAAATGCGTTATTTATATCAGTTATGCACATATATGACGATTGCAGTACAGTTCATGCATCGATAAGTGGGGAAAAGGCAGTGCTTCACTTTAAGTACATTTTCGCTTTACATACATGCTCCGGTCCCATTGCGTACGTTAATGCGGGGTATGCCTGTAGTTATCATATCCCCTTTTAGACGCCTCTTTTCTAATGTAAACAAATCTAATTTAGCAAGCCAATAAATGAACAAATTTGTTTCACCCATCACAATTCTGTATCGCAATTTTGAGGCATAAAATGAACCACTGAACATTTATTTTGTAACAGAGGAGCAAAACCCTACCAGAATTGATAGCAATGCATTTTTATTGTTTTTAATAGTGTGCCCAATGAGTAATTTTTGCTAGCCTAGTCATAGGCAGTAATTAAGCACCTCATACAGCCGGGCTCTTCAACTAGTTCTCCAGAGGGGCCAGACCAGAAAAAACATTTAGAAGTAAAAGGGCCACAAGCTTTTAGATCTGCACCATACATATTTACATGACTAAGTGAGTCGTGTGAACAATTACAGTTAGCTGCCTAAGCAACAACTATGAAGTTAGCAGGAGCAGAGTCTCCAAGGGCCACATCAAGGTCCTTCGCAGGCCACATTTGGCCCACGGGCAACCAATTGAAGAGCCCTGTCACACAGATATGGACCAATGCACTCTAAATAGCCACAGTGCATCTCAACCAGGTGGGAGCCCCAAGCTTATTAGCACAGCTGGAAAGCCCATCACACCACATTACTACTACATGTTCTAATATTACTACATGTTCTAATATTACTACATGTTCTAATATTACTACATGTTCTAATATTACTACATGGTATAATATGACTACATGTTCTAATATTACTACATGGTATAATATTACTACATGGTATAATATGACTACATGGTATAATATGCTAAAGAAGATGCTGAGAAATCTTCCTTTACCTTGAAGTGTTCACCGAGAGTGCGGGAATACTTTATTGCAGTGTCTTTTTTGTAACGAAACATCGCCATGTACAGAACGGACTGGCAGCGCATGCTAGAAGCAAAATGAAAAGAAACTAAAAAGGAGACAGCAGCATATCAACTTCACCTACAGCAGGGGTGTCCAACTCTAGTCCTCCAGGGCCACCAACAGGTCAGGTTTTCAGGATATCCCTGCTTCAGCACAGGTGGCTCAGTCAATGACTTGTTGGTGGCCATTGAGGACTGGAGTTGGCCACCCATGGCCTACATGGTCATAACACATACATACATAAATACCAGGGATATTGTTTAGCATACAAAAGTAATACTAGATGCTTATGTCAATTAAAAAATATGGAAAACTAGTGCTTGCAGCAATATGGTTTTTGTATGCAAAACAAGATATCAAAATATGGTGTTTTGAATGAAAATGAAGCAGACACATACATCATGGACAGAGACACACTTACCATATTACAGCCAAAGCCTTTTCGTTTGCAGGTGCCGAGGAGTCTGGGAAGTTCTTCAACTTCATTATAAATCTGGACAGAGAAAGGCAAAAAAAGATGAATTAGTTCACAATAAACCATTTGCTCAAAGGCAGCAATGCAGTGTGCAGCATGGTGTAAGGCCGAGCTCACACTGCCTGCTACGGCCACGCGCTCCCATGCGCGCCTCCGCCGCGCGCTCCTACAGCCCGGCGATCTGTGCATAAGCTGCAGGAGTAGGGTCGCGGCGGTCGTGGCAGACAGTTGCGGGTGCCGTCCCCCCGGTGTCGTCCCCCCTTTTTTAAAAATATTATTATACTCTGTAGACCGAAGCAAAACTTTGGTGAATTTCATCGCCTGTGTGCAGGGATCGGGGAGCGGGGAGGCTGTGTCACTGGCATTGTAGGACTGTACATAAACATAAAAGAAAAGCATAATTGTGTGTGTAGCTGGAGCAGCCGAGTCTCTGGTCACTTTCAGCAGCCAATGCATTGATTGGCTGTTGAAATGGACGTCACGCTGAACTTTGCTGCCAATGGTAGTTTCTACACTGAACACTACCATTGGCCGCCAGGAGTCTGTGACGAACGTGCACACGTCGTGCAGTGTGCAGTGTGCAGTGTGCAGTGTGCAGTGTGAGCGAGGCCTTAGGGTCTTCAAACACCAAGAGAGTTTTTGACCTCCAGCATCTCTCATATCTATCGCATAGGTTACCAAACAGACCCAAAATGTCCATTTACGAATACTAAATATCTTTCCCGTAGGTTAGGCATCTACTTTGGATGGGTTCACCCACATTGGGAGATACAATTGAGACTACCTTCGATTTTCAGACTAGGGCTTCAAAATTTTCTTACAAAAAAATAAAAAAATCAGAATGATCCAGATCATCAGGAAAGTAATTTATCTGCTACCTACTTTATATTTTGTGTTTTTATTTTTTATTTCCCTGTAACTTTAAACAATCGTGACTGGCAACCGGACAATATAACGACTTGTACCAGCCCCCTCGCGAGTTTTCGAGTCTTCGGGGAAAAGTCCAGACACTGAGAAATGTATATGTTCATTTTAAAACTCCCTTTCATTGAGCGAGACGAGATCAATGAACTGCGCCAGTCACCTCGAGGTGGGCAAACACAAGGCAATCTCCCTGGCAGACCATCCATATCAAAGACTTGTAGAAACCTGTATATTTAAACACAGGCATACCCCGCATTAACGTACGCAATGGGACCGGAGCATGTATGTAAAGCGATAATGTACTTAAAGTGAAGCACTACCTTTTCCCCACTTATCGATGCATGTACTGTACGGCAATTGTCATATACGTGCATAACTGATATAAATAACACATTTGTAACAGGCTCTATAGTCTCCCCGCTTGTGCACACCTTCGGTACAGGTAGGGAGCCGGTATTGCTGTTCAGGACGTGCTGACTGGCGCATGCGTGAGCTGCCGTTTGCCTATTGGGCGATATGTACTTACTCGCGTGTGTACTTAAAGTGAGTGAGTTCTTAAACCGGGGTATGCCTGTATATACTGTATTCACATATACAGTTAAAGCAGCAATACATATTGCTCATGTAAAAAATATTTTATTTCATTATTTTATGGTCCTTCATATGTTCCAACCCCTTTTAAATGTCATAAGGAAAATTCTTCGCTGATAAAATGCGAGCTCAATTTTTTTTTTTTTTTACAGTAGTTCCAAATATTCCCAAATTAAAAAAAATAAAAATGATTAGTTAAAGGAGAGGGGCCCCCAGAAGGAGCAAGGTGGGAGCTATGCTATGGAAGAGACGTTCTGCTGAACCACGTCTTGTTCACTTACTTAATTAGATCAACAGTGTCGGCAAACATGGTGTAGGCAGACTTCGGTGCCTGCAGGTCTGCCTCCATCGCAAGTCCGCACTCAATGAAAAACATGGCTGCATCTAAGTAGTTGAACGCCTTCCCGATCCTGTCCGACTACAGACAAAAAAAGACAAAACATTATGCTATGAATAAAGCCCCAAAATGCCTACATGTTTGGTACGATTGTGCGTTGATAAATATGACTGAGCAAGGGAAGAGCACACCCCTTGTGAAAAAGGGCACACATACTGAGTTGGAGCTCTGTTCATACGAGCAGGAAAGGCACCTGATCATTAATCATCATAAAAGAAGAAAAGTGCATCCCAGTACTGGCGAGTTATTTGACAAATGGAGTTTGCATTGGCAACCTGTGAGATACCTCCTACGATTAGCCTGAGAACTGCTTGAAATGTAAACATATTATTATTTGTGGGATCCGCAGTTAATCCCATTATTGTAATGAGATGTACGATAAAAGGTATTCATCACTCATGGAAATAATTTAGAAGGCCATTAGGATCATGCAATCCTTTGGGAGACTGGTATTGCTGAGAAATTAATTGACACTGGAAAGCCCCCAGTGCCAGGTGCATTTTGATCTTTAAAAGTGCAATCCCACGCAGGATTATACTGAACTAAAGGCAGTGAGGTGTAATAGGCTAGCTCTACCTTAATAGGAATAATAATTATTGATAAGAACAAAATCACCAGTATAAAGTAGTTGAAAAATTATTTATTTTTAAGTTTATAACGTTTGTACATTATGTAATCTGAGGTTTAGGGTGAGTTTTATTTCCCTTATTTCTGCTTTCTCCTAACCTTTTCCATCTCTGCGCTGTGTTGGAAACAAAGAAAGGTGCGTGCATGCATCTGATTACCTTATCAATAAGCTGAATAAAACAAGACTGACAACCACCCCCTCATTTAGAGAAAGAAAGCGCATCCAGGCTTTCAAATTAATGATGTAAATCGGATATTAAAGGTCTAGTTTTTTTAAAGGAGAAAATTGCGCACATTTAACCCATTGAAAATATAATTGCCATTAGTCCACAGTGGTCCTTTAAGTGCTCTGCAAACAGTACAAAAGGCAGACTGCCAAGAAGGATATGGAAAACAATTGCTACTGTATATAAAATACGTTTTTTTTTTTGTTTTTTTAATCTTATTCTTTTTAATAGCTTCTATTATTTTCTGCTGGGAGGTCCAGGTGACTAAAGTTCCCCCACTCCCCCTGCCAAGTGAAAAACAAAAACGGCCAGCATGCATTGCAGCTTCAAGTCGAGTCTTTGCATGATTTTTTCTCTTACAGAAATTCATTTAGTAGGTTATTTTATAATGCACAAACTAGCAAGCTGAATTTGATAAACTCCCTGCAATGAGAGGTGGCTGGGGAAACTGAAGCAGAGGTTACTCTATACTTCTCTACACTCAAGCCCACGAGTTTGCCCATGAGCGCAAATCTTTATTGCACATTCAAGCTCATGTTTCATGTTTCATTTTGTATTGTTGTTATGTTGCTGATACATGACGCAGTATAGATATGCTTTACTGCGCATGTCCGGGACTTTATAATGGTACTTGTACCTTTAAATTTTTACCCATAAATACACGGACACACAGGGACTTTATTCATTCAATTTTACCCGAGGAAGGAGGCAGAGGCTTCCGAAACGCGTTGGGTGGTCCCTGGTATCACTGTGAGTGTCATCTGCTGTCGTTATCCCCGCAAACCGTGCCGTGTGGCTGCTCCCCCCAAAAGCATCTTTTGAATTTGCCGCCATATTCCTACACGCGACCGCGAGGAGCAGGAGAATCTGCGGCTTAATCCTTCTGGTGCCGGGCGCTTCTGCGCATGCCCAAACTACGGAGGACGGAAGCAGGGCATTCAGACTGCTTTCCCTGCCCCTGCGACAGAGTGGACGGACGCTTATTCTACTGCTGGTACACACCACACGTGGCAGACGCTGGAGAGAAGTGTAGGAGCCGTGCCAGCTGCTATGAGAGGGGATACGCTCTGATTATCCACTGCTGATTACCATCTAGGCTCCGGTAAGCGGGCATTTCGGCCAATTACAGGATATCGTTGGGACCTTAACTTTGTTCTATTGTCTTATATGTTTTTATGATATATTAAATATACATTTGTATTTAGTCATCTGTGTGTTTCAGCAACATTGTTAGTCATTGTTTGTCTGTTTTTAGTCTATACAGTATTATACTATGTTTTTCTTTTCTTATATTTCATGTTTGATCACTGTCTGCTGAGATCATCATTGAATTTTCCAATCGTCATCTGGTTGTATATTTTTTTACTTATATTTATATTATTGTTAGCGCCATTGATACCATTATAGTTTCATTGTCCCTACTGCTGCACAGGCAACACCCCCCTCTTCGGGCCGCGTACCCCAGACCCGCGTCTGATTTCCTGCGTGGGTCTGGCTTTGACGATGGAGCAGCACCAAGCGACTTATGTCCCGGTCTCCGTGACCCCGGTGGGTGCCGCCACTACCGAATCGCACGGAGTGGCTACGATCAGGCTTCATCCCAATGTTGTGAGGCAAAGGTATCTCCGCCTAGTGACCATCGGAACTAGGATGGCTGCCAGCTTGATAGAAACCGGAGCCTCAATAACCCTGGTTTGGCCTGATATGGTCAAGCTGGAGCATCTTTTACCCGGAGAAGGCATACAGCTCAAAATAGCCAATGGATCCCCCAAATCCCTGCAGATTGCCCTTGTGTTCCTAGATTAGGGAGCAGGCCAGGGCATCTGCGATCTGCGGGCACTCCCAGGTTTGGATATCATTCTGTAACGGAACGACCTGGGCCGATTCATGTGCCGCTATGTGGAGGAAGAGGGTCCGATCGCGGCAGTTACACGCAGCCAGAGTTCTGTTGTTGCCAGCTCAGAGGCTCCTATTGTTGGGGCAGCAGACCCTGAACCCATCGCTCCCAAGACCGTAGATCCTACGCCCCTAGATGTCCTGGAGGAAACTAGAGAGGTAAGCCGGTAGAAGCTTGACTTGACTAGAGATGAGGGGACGGAGCACAGCCAGCGTTTCGGGGAGCCTTGCGGACGGTTCAGAGTCTAGAGTACAAAGTCCACGGCGTCCTTCCAGCACACAGGGCAGGGGAAAAGGCACAATACGGATAGAGACTCTGAAGGACACCGAAAAACACAAAAAGAAACCCATACAACGTCTGTTTATAGGCTTGAAATGTGAGTGTAACATTTTAAGCTCTATTGTTTGTACCAATATAACTTTTATAACCTGCACCATTGGATTCGTTTTTTCTTCTCTTTCCTATGATCCCTGGAGGAAAAAATAAGCTCCTTGTAGCTACTTGAAAGAAGAAAAAAAAAAACAAGCAGTATATGGTTTAAATTCTTTTTTGCTATTTGAATCACTTTAATCTTGAACAATTGATATCATTTGCAGTATCACTTTGCATTATATATTTTGCACTGAATCCCCACTATTTTGAGCGCTCCCCTATCTTTCTATATTCTCTAGAGGGCATGAGGCAGCATGCTGCTGGGCATGCCTCGTACCTAATCGGCGCCTGTGGTGCCGCAGGCTCTTGTACAGAGAACAGACCCCTGAGGCTCCAGACCGACCAGGGAAAAAGGTTAGACAGCTGACCGTGTCTAAGGCGCCACACCACAAACGCAAGATTTTGCATTTGGCCCACGACATCCCTTTAGCTGCTCATCAAGGGCTCACCCACACAAGAGACCTCAACGTTCTGATGTTCTATCACCTGTGATACCTGCCAACGAGTAGGCCGGCATAGCGATCAGGCAAAGGCCCACCTGCAACCGGAAATCCTTCCAGCGGATATCAGTTGATATAGTTGGGCCCTTTATGATCCTGTGTCGGTCAGGGAAAAAGTACATCTTAACGGTGGTGGACTTTGCCACCAAGTACCCCGAGGCGGTGGCACAGTCCTCAATAGAAGCCCAGACAGCAGCGGAGGCGCTTATCACTTACTAGGGTAGTCTTCCCCAATGAGATCCTAACTTATCAGGGAGCCCAGTTCATGTCTGGATTGCTCCAGTTTCTCTAGGATACGGTGTGTAGTAAAACCTCTCCGCAAAGACCTCTACCCCTAGCTAGTCACAGAATTCCCTGGGCATCGCCAGTAGACCTGGTACCCAAAACAAATGGTACCACTAGGCTCTGCGTGGACTACCGGGAGCTCAATGCCCAGACCATGCCCTGCATGGATGAGCTCTTAGATGAGCTTGAGGGTGTTAGGTACCCGACCACCATGGATATCAGCTGGTGGCCTTTGGCAGATCCTATTGACCCAGGAGTTGCAGGAAGAGTCTGTCTTCAACACCCCGAGAGGTTGTATGAAATTTTTGCCCATGTCATTCGGGATGTAGTGTGCACCAGCTACCTTCTAGCGCCTGGTTAACCGATTGCTGGAAGGGATGCAGGGGTATGCCAGTGCGTACTTAGATGACCTGCCCATATTTAGCCGTTATTAAGAGTCCAATCTGACCAATGTAGCAGTGGTTCTAGAGCATATCAGGGAAGCAGGATTAGCCCTGCAGCCTACCAAATGCCAGGTTGGCATGGCTGAGGTCCTATACCTAGAACACGGGGTGGGAGGGGAGCAGCTCAAGTCTGAGCCAGCTAAAGTAGAAGCCAGAAGCAGGTATTGGCTTTCCTGTGGACAGTTGGGTAGTATAGAAAGTTTAGTCCCCAAAACAGTGCCCTGGCCAAATCATTCACTGACCCGTAAAAGGCTTCCCCACACAGTGATCTGGTCTCCCGAGTGTGAAACCACGTTTCAGGCACTCAAAGATGCCCTAGTTAGCGCACTGATCCTTGCGATGACTGACTACACTAAGCAGTTCCTCGTACAAACCAATGCCTCCACCTAAAGCATCGGTGCTGTGCTCAGCCAGGTGGGCGAATATGGGTAAGAACACCCCATAGTCTACTTGAGCCACAAGTTGTTAGCTCAGGAGGTCGCCTATGCCATGATTGAGAAGAGCCTGGCAATTGTGTAGGCTCTAAAGAAGCTACAGCCCTATGATTATGGGCAAACATTCACGGTGGTCACCAACAACAACCCCCTGAGCTGGTTGCACAGGGTGTCAGGGGGAAACGGGAAGCTATTGCTTTCAGCACTTGCCCTCCAGGCGTACGATCCCTATCCAACACAAAAAGGGCACAGAGCATGGCAACGCTGATGGCCTATCCAGCAGGATGACTACCACTCAGGACAAGGGAGCAATGACTGCCCTCAATCATGGGGACCAACCCCTCTCATTTTAAAGGAAAGAGGTGTGACAGTAGGGGCAGCCTGGCCAGCACATTAAAGGTTAAGCCCAGCAGTTGCCCATATCCGTCCAGATGGATGCCTTTGTTACAGGCTAAAAGACCATCTTATTGAGGCTAAAATAGCCGACGTGTAATTTTGACAATTCCCTGTAACAGTTTATTACCCATGTGAAATGTAATGTATTTGTATGCTGGGCTGGTAATTTCCTTAGCCAGCCAGCACACAATGGACTCTGGGCCTGTTATCTAAATGTAGGGTATGTGAAATGCTTGGGACACTGGAGGAGTGGGGAGAGGTGCTTAATCAGGCTGAGGTAACAGCCACTCCAAAAGCGGAGCTATGGATCACCCCCAACTCTGAGGAGCCTATCTCTATGTGAGGTATCAGGCCGGCCTTGGGAACCGTTGCTGGGTCTTGGCCTTGTCGCCAACATTTCCATTGATCGATTCAAGTTTCCCACTCCCCTTAAGCCGGTTCACGTGGGCTGTATTAAAACACTGTCCCGGTCATTTTGGGCTGGAAAGATTATCCTGGTGCCTCTGCGTGTACCAATAAAAACTAAGTGAACACTTTGGGTCGTGAGCTAATTTGGTTATAGTTTCCTATTTTGTGTTTGAATATTTTTATCTATCTATCTATCTATATCTATCTATATACACACACAAAGTTATGGTGGGTAAAAAAAAAGTGACAAAACTCTCCACAGTAAAGCATATAGCAAATTAAAATATTACTGTATGCTCATTTGCATGTCTTAGACAGGTCTGCAACCCCGCCTTTCACCATTATCACCCAGCACACAGCACTTCCACTGCAGCAAGGGATTCTGGGAAATGACATGCAAATGAGCACACAGTGCCACCTTTTTCTTCAAAACCATATAACATGGTCCCCTGTAAGCTTATGCTTGCTGCATATATATATATATATATATATATATATATATATATACAGTGGTTGACAAATCACCCAAAAATCTACTCGCCACACAAAAAAAATCTACTCGCCACCTAGTACCAAATGTGTGCTGCTTGGGCCAATATTTACTCGCCCGGGGGTTAAATCCACTCGCCCGGGGCGAGCAAATGTATAGGTTTGTCGAACACTGTATATATATATATATATATATAGATACACACACACACACACACACACACACACACACACACACACACACACACACACACACACACACAGTATATTTAGAGAGAAATATAGTGGCATTCCACTGAAAGCCTGGATGCAAACCACTAGGGACAGGAATACAGGAAAGATGGAAGCAGGAACTCCAGGACTTATTTTTGCAATAAACTTTATTATACACACACAGACACACATGAAAAAAGGGATCCCTTCCGTTTATCATATCATATATTTTTCTCTCTCAATCCCCACGAAAACGTGCACAATTGGTCTGTTATGTAGATTAACACAGCAGAATGTAGACAATGCACTGATACTAGATCCGCAGGTACTCTGCTGTAGGTTCATGAACATTAAACGAGAAAAAGGATGTTTTTCCTTCGTAGCTCATAAATGTGTTAAACTGTTGTAATCTCATCTGAAACACGAAGATCACTGTAAAGTTTGAGTTCAAAGTATGGTTCAGAATCTCCTCCTCCTCCTCCTGCTGAAACGCACGCCCAAAGACGAGATCGCCACTGTCTGATTGCATAATCGATAACGTGTTGATCCAGTTGCTTCCACTCTTGAACGATACGTTATTTTACGAATTTGTTTTTCAGTCCTCCTAGCGTCCATCCTTTATCTGGAAACATTTTAAGTAAGCGTTTTGGACCATAATTTTTGCTCTATCTCAAGCACTTTATATAATGTGCTTATCTGCTTTGCTAAACCCCATTTTTTAATAACTATGTACTTGAGGTCATCATGCCGTCACCACTTCCAAAGAATATGTAATGTAATAATCTACTGTGACAGGTCTAGAATTGCTAACATTTTCATGAAAATTAACGATTTTTCTGTAAGATAAGACAAAAGATAAAAGGTCCCATTTTTCTGAACACCATACACACATACGCAATGGAGGGGCACTCACGTTAATTGGTTAACTGGCCTGTGTTTACTAGTGCAGCATATACTGTATAAACAACTATTAAATACAAGGTATCTCTCGTTCTTAGAGAAATCCTCGTGTGATAAAATAATACAAAAGGTTTAATATAAAATGAACACACAAAAAAACACGAAATGCCCGCTCAGCCTGCTGAAAAGAAACAAAAAACTTTCTAAAGTGGTGCTATCAGGGTATAAAAATATGCATACACGAATGAGAGAGGACCCTATTAGGACGCACACTGACTCTACTAATAGTAACATAAAATAAATACATTTTATTGGGAAATTAACACCATCTGTGTTCTAGTTCATTTCCCAATAAAATGTATTTATTTTATGTTACTATTAGTAGAGTCAGTGTGCGTCCTAATAGGGTCCTCTCTCTTTCGTGTATGCATAATATAAAATGAACTTAGACAAATTCAAACTCACAAATTCGCCAAAATTTTATAGCGTGGTATGAGATGAACTCATGCGCCAAACACAAATGAAGAAACCGCCGTCTTATCCCCTGATGAAATTCGGTTTACGGAAAAAACGCGTAGGGTCACGAGGTGAGAAAAAACCTACGGTGGCTGATTGAGTGCCACTTTGCCAACATCAGAGAAGAATAAGACGGTCAATATCTGCTGTAACTGCCCCTGTGTTCCAGGATCCTGTCAAACTAGGAACCATAGCGCTGCTATTTTTGGGTTGCCGGAGGACTTCCACTAAAGCGACACCAGCAGTGAGTTCCCCGAAGTCACGTTTTCCAACGGAGCGGGCAGACAGCGGTTTCTTCATCTGTGTTTGGCGCATGAGTTCATCTCATACTATACTATCAAATTTTGGGGAATTTGTGAGTTTGAATTTGTCTGTGTTCATTTTATATTAAACCTTTTGTATTATTTTATCACACGAGGATCGGGCGCTTTTTCTTTTTTCTGTTAGGTACATGACGGAAGGTTGATGAACCTGGGGTAAAAAGGCCGCCAGCATCCAAGGTTTTTCACTACCAATCACAGAACTTACTGTGATTTTTGTCTATGGACGTAAGACTTTTCAATCTTCATTTTTCCATTACCTATTTTATTCAGCAGTGTCTATATATCATTTACATATATATGTTTTTACAATATATAGCATTTTATTTCAATTTTTGTTTATCCATTTTTTCATATTCATTATTTTGCCAGGATTTATTAGCTTTAATACAGCATTTACTAGGCACACCAATGCATGTGTGTATACATTTGTTTATTTGTACTTTTATTGTTAGGATTGGGTCAATTTGGCCAGGTGAGTCACTCCTCAGGCTCTGTCTGCATTTCGTGTTTATATATATATATATATATATATATATATATAAAAGAGAAGAGGAGAGAGAGAGCTGCAAATCCCTCTATGATAGGCTGAATGGCCTGTCACTCAGCCCGGGACAACCAATGAGTACACATTGATTATGTGTAATCAAACTGCACATTGGTTGTGTAACATCTTAAATGTCACATATGAAGCACTTGTGGAGTTCAAATTGGAGTTGAATTGTAGGTGAAGAATACAAGAACTGGTCTCTTAACGTCGGGCAGGGATTTCCTTTCCCATTGTCTAATTTTGCTGCACTTCTTGTATTATTATAATTCCCCGTACTGTTTTGTCTTGGTAAAGCGTTGAGTACACTGCCTGCGCTATATAAAGACATACATACATCCCCCTCTGTGAGCGGCCTCTCACTCACCCAGGGTCGGCTTGATCGCAGAGCTATCGGTGCCACTGCACCAAGCTTTGCGATTACAGAGGCCCGTGCTGATTGCTGGGGGAAGAGCGCGGGGCCCCTGTAACTTTCTTACCTTCTCCTCCCAACATCTCGTCTCCTCCTGGAATTTCCCCCCCTCATTGTGACTCTGCGACGTCAAATGGTGTAGCATTGCCATGCGGTGTCACGTTGCCATGACAACGGGACTCCCTGTGGTGCCAGTTGACGTCGCAGAGCCATAATAACAGGAGCATACAGGTGGAGATGCCGGGAAAAGATGCCGCCAGACGCCCCCTGATAAGATAAGAGCCGAGGCCCTGCACATGTGACTACACCGAGCCCCACAAACATCCCAGCCGACCCTGCACTCACCCAGGAAACACTGGGGGAGGGGATTTTAATGGCAGTGGAGACAGCAAGGAGAGGAGACAGATGAGTAGGAGAGCAGGGAGTGTAGTGTGCACAGAGAGGAGCAGACACAGTAAGGCTGAGAGTGCAAAGAGAGGGGAGGAAAGAGTGCAAAGAAGAGCAGGGCATGATGTAGGAGGGAGTAAGGTGTGGAAGATGGGGACAACATATATAAATACACACACACACACACACACACACACACACACACAAACAAACAAAAACACCAAATCCGCAGCACTCAAAAATAGTATCCAAATAGAAAAAGGTTTAATCAAACATCACAAGCATCAGGGTACAACGCAGGAAAAATTGATTCTTTTTCCTGCGTTGTACCATGATGCTTGTGATGTTTGATTAAACCTTTTCCTATTTGGATACTACTTTTGAGTGCTGCGGATTTGGTGTTTTTGTCGTGTCTATTTTTTGCTTCTGGATGGTGATCCTGGTTGCACTGCTAGCACCTCGTCTGGATAAGATAAGTTTTTTGCTGCTAGGAGATGGTGGTGGGGCTGGTGGGGGATGGTGGTGGGGCTGGTGGGGGATGGTGGTGGGGCTGGTGGTGAGGCTGCTGGGGGATCGTGGTGGGGCTGCTGGGGGATCGTGCTGGGGCTGCTGGGGGATCGTGCTGGGGCTGCTGGGGGATCGTGCTGGGGCTACTGGGGCATCGTTCTGGGGCTGCTGGGGGATCATGCTGGGGCATGGTGCTGGGGGATCGTGGCGAGGCTGCTGGGGGATCGTGCTGGGGCTGCCAGCGCCTCACTCCTGCCTCCTCCCAATCGGGTGCACGGCGGCCATTTTTTTAAATTAGCGCGATCCCGGTTATAACGCGGTCAGATCGGGTGGGCCCGAGCACCGCGTTATAACGAGGTTCATTGTATAGTATGTGCATGTGTGTGCGTGTGGATGGATGTGTATATACAGCAGGGCCCCGCTTCTCGGCGCCCCGCTTTTCAGCGATCTGCTTATACGGCGGCACCGAGAAGGGGGTCGCCATGTCTCCTCAGAGGCTTCCCCCCCGGCGCGCATGCGCAGAATGTAGCTTGCGCGTACAGAATGTAGCTTGCGCGCGCAGAATGTAGCTTGCGCGCGCAGAACGTAGGTCACGCGCGTACAAGGGGGAAAATTCCGGGTTGCGCATGCGCACAAGTTGGGAAATGCATGTGCGCAAGAGGGAAAATGACGGGTTGCGCATGCGCATAGCTGAAAATCGCTGGTTCCACTTTCCGCCGATTTTCACTATACGGCAGGCCCTTAGAACGGAACCCGCCGTATGCCCGGGGCCCTGCTGTACACAGTATTTTTGTGTATGAGCAGTTCAGGTTTGTGATGTATTTTCAGCTCCTCACGAGATTGAGCAATTCTCATGATCTCAAGCACCAAACATTACATTAGGTACCGTGCAGTGTTGCCTGCACCAATAGCGCTACCGCTGAATAAAACATTATTTTATTATTGATATTATGAAACGGTCATGAAGTGGACCCACAGTACGTACAGATCCAGTACTTATTAACTCAACAGACAAAATCTGCTTGGAGATTCTACGGATTTAAAATGTCTAAAGATTTGAGTTGAAATGGCGCTTACCATAACATCAGCTTTGTGCTTCAGCTTTTTGGCCTCCTTCATATAATGCTCTGGGGTATATAACCTAAGAGGAAAATAAAGACAAATTGTAACTAACAGGTTCCTGAGGCTGTAATGATAATACAGACAAGAGGCACAATGTTATGCAATTTTATGTAGATATACTGAAAATAGATAATACAACAAACGTACTTTTCTTCAAACTTGAGCTGAGGTCTTGTTGGCTTGGCATTACCATTTGGCAAAGAAGGCACTGGGAAAGGATTTGTGTTATTTTCTGTAGACCCCTGGAAATTTTTATAAAGAATTTAGTCCATAACCGTTATAAAAAATAAAAAATAAGTACTGTCACTCTTATTACACCTTATATCAATTTATATAAAGTGACAATTTTTTTTAAATAAAAATCTGTCTTTTTAAAAATGTAATGTATATATGTATAATAATAATACCATTATCTCATATAGCGCTTCACAATTACAGTATAGTGCGCAGTACTCAGCATTGGATACAGGATTTTAACATACAGTCCCTGCCCAGATGAGCACATAAGGTGCAATAGAGAAACTCAAAGTTAACTCAATGAAGAGGAACAGTTACAGTGAATCAGAGTGGCACACGATATTAAAGTCCAGATGAAAAGAATCCTGAAAATTATAGAGAAAAGCCAATATGGTGAAGTACTGTAAGATTGTATTGTCACACACAATGGTGAAAAGCTACTTGCAATGTAGCAGAAGTTAACAGCATTTCAGATGCAATCCCAGCTACAATGGAGACTGGGGATGACTGTCTCTACCCTCCATGCTGGGACGCCACCAATCAGCTGACCGAGATTTCTGTGCTGTGGTAGTACTACAGCCGATATAGCACTTCTTGCTGTGCTCCGTCAGACTCTATGGCACTATAGTATTGGGTGCAGTCTGACTGGCATTCAGCAGGTTATGCAAGGATTAACCCTACGCGTTTCGTCTCAGTTGAGACTTCCTCTGGGGTATGGGGTGTATCCAAAATGCTCCATCATTTTAATCAGGACTTTCATATTGTGTCCACACTGATTCAGTGTAACTGTTCCTCTTCATTGAGACACTTCAAGCTAACTTTGAGCTTCTATATTGCGTCTTATATTTATTTTCAATTTGTATATAATTGTTGGTTTTTGTGTTGAACCTAAAACATTGTGGCAGCATATTTATACACTATCACCATACCTATAGGCAGTCTGTTATCTGCGCGCACACACGCACACACGCACACACGCACACACGCACACACACGCACACACACACACACGCACACACACACACACACGTCTTTGACAGGTCTGCAACCCTGTTTTTCGCCATTATCACACCATACAGGGCATCCACTGCAGCAAGGGATTCTGGGAAATTACATGCAAATGACATCTAAATGTGGTGAAACCTACCCAGCCTTAAATTGCAAAGCCAGTACAACCAGCCGCACACCTATGAGACCCAAAAGGTCGAAACAGCTGTCTGTGAATAGGTTTACTGGCTGTGCATCAAAACCCAGGCTGTGCTGAAAGCTGTCTAATGCAGCAAGCATTAGCTTATAAGTGTTCCATGTAAAAATGGATTTGAGGCAAAAGGTGACACTGTGTTCTCATTTGCATGTCATTTCCCAGAATCCCTTACTGCAGTGGAAGCACTGTATGCTTGGTGATAATGGTGAAAAGCAGGGTTGCAGACCTGTCTAAGACATGTGAATGTGCTCACAAGTGATATTTTTACTTGCTATATGCTTTACAGTGGATGGTTATTTGTCACCTTTTTCAACCACCATAACATACATACATACATACATACATACATACATACATATACAGGTAGTCCTCGCTATCCAACGTTTCACTTTACAACGAATGGCATATCCAACGCTTTATAATGCCACCCTATGGGCCGTTTTCCGACGCCGGAATGCGTTATCCAACACTCACCGCCACTGATCAACATGGGACTCACTTTACAACGGTTTCACTATCCAACGCTACTTCCAGAACGGATTCCGTTGGATAATCAAGGACTGCCTGTACATATCTACAGTGTGTGTGTGTGTGTGTGTGTGTGTGTATATATCCTAGATCTATACTTCCAGTATATTGATCCAGAGAAAGGTAAACGAAAAAAACACCCCGGTGGCATATCATCCAATGATATCTATGCATGTCTGGATGAATAAATGGATATGTATACGCAAGTGTGCGTGTATATGTATATATATATATATATATATATATATATATATATATATATATATATATATATATATACATACATATACATATATATATATATATATATATATACATATACATACACACACACACAGATATATATATATATATATATATATATATACATATATACACACACACACACACGTTTTTCTACTGCAGCACTATTCAAAATGGCTGCGCGGTGTCATATGGCACCATGGCAAAGGGACCCTCTATCACGCAGCGTCCCATTACCATGGCAACGCGCCGTGGCCATTTTGGATAGTGCTGGAGGAGAAAAACATGATTTTAAAGATCAAAACGGAGGAGACCGGGAGACGCCTAGTGTCACCGCCGCAGGTGAGCAGTCGACAGCGGCCACAATGCAGTCGCCCCGGGCAACCGCATTTGTCAATATATATATATATATATATATATATATATATATATAATCCTTACTTGCTTTATTCAATGTAACATTGCTGGAAGAAGAGATCAGTGTATCTCGAAAGCTCGCACAAATAAAAGCATTTAGTTAGCCACAGAACGCTATTCATTTTTGAGATATTTATATATAAAAAAAAATATATACACACACACACACACACACACGTATGTACAAACATACACACGTCACACGCGCTTCCTCCTAAAGTGATGCAAAAGCTCCATTACTTTAAACATTTACATTTCAAAAACTTTTCCTGTAAAGAAAGTGCCAGGTAATTGTTCAGTTCTAATCAAAATACACAAAAATCCCCAAACCAATGTTAAAACTTCTATTTTGTGCCACTTTCGGGTCACATCATTCTGTGTCGTGTAATAAAGAATTTGCGAGCTACAGCAAATCTTACATTTTACGGAATAAACGTAAAAAAACATGTACAGATACCAAACCAACACAGCAACCCTCCTGTTGTGCATTACCCTTGTGTGCAAATGTCAGCAAAATATACTAGATGGTATTCACTTCAGCAGAAACCCACTCAAAAGGCTCTTCATAGAGAAATGTGTTGCATTTCGGGCAATGGGCATGTACCTTGTTGCTCTTTAAGTGTTCCGTGTGCTTCTCTTCCACTTTCCTGTGCTTGGAAGAGGAGGGCTCTTTGTGACTGCTTTTGTTACTACTCGCTGTAGACTGCTGGCTGCAGGTGCTGCTCCCGCTGGGCCGTCTCTTCTGTGCAAGCTTCTCTGGTTTCGTATGCGCGTGCGGTGCTGGAGACATTGTTTTCGGCTGCCGATGCTCCTTGTGAAGGTTCTCCGAGGATTTTTTTGGCACCCTGGGAGGAATTTGGAGTTTAATAAATATTTGGCTTTTTATCTTTTCTACCCACCCAACAATAAAAAGATTGACAACAAAATAAAAATAAAACCTTCGTAGTACGAGTTGCAATTGTAATCAAAACCACGGGCTCTCACCAACCACAAGGGAATTGGGGACTTTCTGAAACTAGTTTTCAAGAAAATTATAGCTGACAGAACACAAAGCTTATTGCTGGTGATGCCTATTAAATGAGATCATGAATAGGTGTTCCCAAATTTCTCACTTCAGTTAAAGCAATATTCATTGCCTAAAGCCTATCCTAAAACCAACAGGTTAAGTGCACAAAAACTAGGAGTAACATTTTTTTTTTTAATCTTTGGACACTGAAGTATTTAAGTAAATACAGTAGCCAATATATCACTAACATTGGCCAAAAGACACCCACATCAGAACAAAATAGGACCACCAAGGTTAGTCCTAATTTTGGTTTCCATTCTCGGGGTACAAAGCAATGTTTGCACTCAGTTAACGGATGGCCATTATGTAATGCAAAAGATAAGAGAACCACCACGGAGAGATCATGGTTCTTAGTGGCGTGAAAAGGGGAAACTTTGGTCCAAGGAGAGGTGAAAAGACAGAAAGCGTCCATCATCTTGGAAGGGGAGTTAAACTAGTATCGCATTCCTATTCAGCATGGAGGATGAAATGTAAGGGCCCCCACCAATCACAGCAGAACTAATCAACATAAGCTCGCTAGACTTCTCAAATCTCACAATGAGATGGCAGTGTATTTATTAATAGATAAGTGTGCCCAGTTCTAACCTGCAAGGTGTGGGCATAGATTACGAGAGCCAGTTTTAGCAACAACAACAACAAAAAAAAAATCTCAGAAAAACAAAAAAAAAGGATAGAAAAAAAATGTTTACTTTCTAAAAAAAATATACATGTGGCTCCCTCCATCAGCAGTAGGGAAGAGAGACCGTACGTTCAGACAGGAGAGAACAGTATAACCACGTTTATTTGAAGAATCTAGTAACTGTTGGTCATCGTGTGTCAACTTTGCCTACCTTCATAACAACTCCCAGTGAGCTGTTACAGCTAGGCAGCTGTAAATTATACACGTACGAGACAGTGAAGAAAATGATCACATTACATCAAGAAACAAAATTTAAAAAAAAATAAAAAAATCCCATTTGACACACTCACTTTAAACTGGACGATTCTTTGTGATTTGAAGATAATTTTTCTTCCTTCTCCAACTTCATTTTCTTGTGTGTTCCATTTTTATCAGCCTTTTCCACCTACATAGTATTGTAAAAAATGAAATAAAAAGACAGAAAAAAATAATAATGATGGGGAGAGAGTCTAGACATACACACAGAAAGACAGACAGATTTAACCAGTCAGATAAAGAACTAGTGGCAAGGTTTGCTGAGCACAACTAATAACACATTTGGAAAAAAAGGTGATCAGTGCACAACTAGAACATAGTCCCACGTAAAAACACGTGCCGACAGTGACACAATTTGGAGTGATTAAGCCTTGTATTGGAGGTCACTATGATGCGTCTGCAGCCTTCATGACGGGGTGGCTCGACAACCCAGCTATTGGAGAAACGATACACAAACAAGGCGCACAATGCACATAGTGAAGTAAAGTAAAATTATGTTGTTTTACTAAAAAGTTAAAGGTTCTGCGTACATCAATTGAGAATAAAACAGGCAATTGGTTAGTGGGGTTACCACACGGTGAGTCAACTGGAACGTTGTACAGCTCTTCAGTGGAGGCAGTTCAGGCAGCGGGAACACATCCGTACCCGGCCAGTAGAGGAACCTTCGTGGAGCCTTGTGGCACACTCCGCTCGTCCCAGTGTTGACAGGTGGTATATCAGGTGAATAGTCCCGTTACAGAGTACAGAAAACTCCGTGAGTCCCACTCGCCCACCTGGAGCACTACCAGTGCGTCGCTCTGCTCCGTGGTGCGCCTGCCGGTGACGTAATGGGATTCTCCTCCCCTCCGAAGTATGGAGGAAAGTCCAGGGCAGCGTCAGACACGTAGAGCAGCGGGTGATAGTGAGGGGGCAGGGAGGGAAACCGAGTGCTTGGCACAGCACCAAGGTCTGGAGAAGGAGCTCCCTAATCCCTACCTGCCCCCTCACTATCACCCGCTGCTCTACGTGTCTGACGCTGCCCTGGACTTTCCTCCATACTCCGGAGGGGAGGAGAATCCCATTACGTCACCGGCAGGCGCATCACGGAGCAGAGCGACGCACTGGTAGTGCTCCAGGTGGGCGTGTGGGACTCACAGAGTACAGAAAACTCCGTAACGGGACTATTCACCGGATATACCACCTGTCAACACTCGGACGAGCGGAGTGTGCCACAAGCCTCCACGGAGGTTTCTCTACTGGCTGAATACGGATGTGTTCCCGCTGCCTGAACTGCCTCCACTGAAGAGCTGTACAACGTTCCAGTTGATTCACCATGTGGTAACCCCACTAACCAATTGCCTGTTTTATTCTCAATTGATGTACACAGAACCTTTAACTTTTTAGTAAAACAACATAATTTTACTTTACTTCACTATGTGCGTTGTGCGCCTTGTTTTTGTATAATAACACATTTGTGTGCAATATCTTATTCCATAGTACATTTGTAGAGTGGTTTACCTAATGCAGAATAACAGCAGAATATCAATGTATGCACAGAGATAGAATTGGTCAAGTCCTTTACACCATATAAAACATGACTTATCAAACTTGTCACAGACACTGCAGAAAAACTAAAACAATCAAATATTCAATCCATGTATTTTAGATCTTGGCTTTTACACACTTAAAATAGACCGTCTCCTGTATATACGCAGCTACTCGAGAATATGTATCTTTTGTAGAGAAATAGAGCCTCTGGTCTACGTTAAATAATCAAGGATTCCTGGGGAACACATGGCCCAAATTGGAGAGGGGTAATAGGACGATTAAATTGCAAACTAAAGTTGCTGGCTCCAGGAAGCCTTAATGACAGAGGCCTTTCTTGTATAATATTTTAGGCCCCCTTTCTCAGATATCATGATCGTTATTTGCATCCATAGGCAATTTGGGACGTATTTGCAATCCTCGCACTAAACATGATTTACTGTGTAGCAATTGCAATGTTGTCCGTTTGTATTTTACAAAAGTAGTGCATCTTGATAAATTGTAAGATTCTTACACCAATATTTTCTATTAATACTTTGTTTCTCTTTTTGCTAAAGTAATATGTGTAATTAAAGATACATTTGTAGTCACATTTGATAAATGTGCATAGTTATGTACCAATGTATATTGTTGCATTTAGTGTTACAATTTGTATAATTCCAGTGTATATTCAATTGATACATTTCAATAGATTTTAGTATATGTATGGTACCATAATAATTTTTTGAAGAGGTGGTATATTGTCATAATTTCCTTTATAGGTATATGTGTTATTAATATACTGTATGTATTCCAGTAAATAAATAGATTCATAATATTACTGCTTACAAATGTAATCATCCATTTAGTACAATGTATGTATTCATGAGTTCAACTAGATGTATTCCCAACTAAATGACCCACAAGTGAGAGCTCAATGAGGGCCATTTAAAGAAGGATTAGAAACATTCATGAATATGAGTCCTGACAAAGCTGGGAAAGCGAAACACGTAGTGTCAAGGTGGCTGCAGTGTTCTTTCCGAGACACGACCCTGTTCTTCTCTTCACTATTCGTAACTGGAAGTTCTGACACCGGAAGAGATGTAAAGGGTTTTCACGAGAGACACCGGAATGTACAGCGCTGAGATTGATAAGACACTGAACCACCTATACTGTTCTTTTTACTTACATGCGCATATTTAATTGATATATTGTAAGTGTACATCTGATTGTGTCTTACATTTTATAATTTTATAGATAAACATTTTTGTAGTGTCTGCACTCTCTTCTTTTGAGATCCACTGCAATACATCTCTGATAAGATGGAGATATTTTCTGGGAATACATATTCCTTGAGCTGATCTCAAATTCCATCAATTCCTCTATGTGATTTGGATAAGCTTTTTACCATAGTGAAATGTGTGTATAATACTCTGATTCCTTCATATTATTATCACAGTAGGAACATATTGCACTATATTAATGTTTATTTTACATTTTTTAATTTCAGGTGATGAAATTCTCAATAGGGTTTTAGAGCTGCATTTTTATGTATTTATTTTTTACACATTTTAGCACTTCTATTCACGTGTGTTGAAGTTTTGTGTCAGTAATTATTCACTTTAATTACTTAAGTTTTCACTTTAGTATTATATATCTAATATTTAGGAGCGAGCTTTACACTTTTGGTTGTGTATTGAAAGACTACCAGACTAAATCAAGCTGACCTGCATCACTGCACATGTCAATACACTGCAGCCTTAAAAACTATCCAACACCAGAACAAAAATAGAAACCTATTCATATTTCACAGGGAATAAATAAGTGAGAACGTTACTTTAGGACAGATGGTTTAAAAATATTTCTGCTTGCTATGTGTACCTGCCTCTTTAAAAGAACAGATACAACTGTACTAGTTTATCGCTGACATTTTTTGTTAAACTTGCAGTTGAGGTTTGGGCCAATAGTGGCAGAATTCAGAGGCTGAGAAACAAACCATTTTTCAAATGAAGCAGGTAAGCAGACTCTTACATATCATTGTGCTAAGGTTCCATTTGTCTGATACATTTAGGACTCCACCCTCCTCACCTTTCTCTTTTTGTGCTCAATGCTGTGGTTTTGTGTCTGTTTCTTCTCAGGCTCCTCCTTCCTCTTGCAATGAAGTTGCTGGCTGCTCCCTTTCTTGCTTTTCGGCTGACTAATTTTCCCAGATGTCCATGGGACTCTGGAGAGCAGCGACAATTCTATTTTAACAACTAGAGCGCGAGTCCTATGGATGTCCCTCAGCGGCAACAACCGGTTGTCCCCAATGGGTATTAACACTTTTTCCCTGTGGAGGTCCTCACACACAACAACTGCAGGGTGAGTTATATTAGTCCTATGGTTGGCTTTGCTCTGACTTTTGACCTGTGGGCTATGGGGGCATTTTGGATGGGGCTCAGCTAAGTGACTCTTGCCTGACTGAGTGTCTGAACAAGTTTTATTGGCCCCGTGATGGGAGCTCCTGTGCTTCTTCTTTTCAGTGGGCTGTGCAGTGCTCGATTTTGGTTCCTTACTATTGCTTGCTTTTGTCCTCCCTTTCGTTTTCACCGTTGGCTTCTCTTTGGAAGGCTGTTCTCTGGGCCTGTAAGGTGCGGGCTCAGTTTCCAATTTAAGGCCTCCTTCTCTGGGTCTGTATGGTGCGGGCTCAGTTTCCAATTTAAGGCCTCCTTCTCTGGGCCTGTAAGGTGCAGGCTCAGTTTCCACTTTAAGGCCTCCTTCTCTTGGCCTGTAAGGCGCAGGCTCAGTTTCCAATTTAAGGCCTCCTTCTCTGGGCCTGTAAGGCGCAGGCTCAGTTTCCAATTTAAGGCCTCCTTCTCTGGGCCTGTAAGGCGCAGGCTCAGTTTCCACTTTAAGGCCTCCTTCTCTGGGCCTGTAAGGGGCAGGCTCAGTTTCCACTTTAAGGCCTCCTTCTCTGGGCCTGTAAGGCGCAGGTTCAGTTTCCACTTTAAGGCCTCCTTCTCTGGGCCTGTAAGGGGCAGGCTCAGTTTCCACTTTAAGGCCTTCTTCTCTGGGCCTGTAAGGCGTGGGCTCAGTTTCCACTTTAAGGCCTCCTTCTCTGGGCCTGTAAGGCGTGGGCTCAGTTTCCACTTTAAGGCCTGCTTGTCTGCGCCTGTGAGGTGTGGGCTCAGTTTCCACCCGAAGGCCTCCTTCTCTGGGCCTGTAAGGCACAGGTTCAGTTTCCACTTTAAGACCTCCTTTTGGCTCTTCCTGTACCAAAGCCTTCACAGATTTCCTGGGCTGCTTTATGCCTACGGTCTGCCTGGGAGTGACCGTTTCGCTGACCACAGGGGACTTTGAGCAGGCTGCTTTGTTGCGAATTTCTTCCTGAAAAGTCCGTGGAGCCTTTTTGATGTGAGGCTCCTTAGTTTTTGGAGACTCATGAGGAGAGCAGCAGCTACTTCCGTCTTCCTTACTCTCCTGGTGACTTTGTTGCTCATGGTCCACGACGTTATGGTTTTCTGTCGCTGCTGCGGGTTGGCTTGCCTTAGGCAGCCAGTTATCCAACTGCCATTTATTTGCCAAGGGGGGATCAGGCTGCAATACAATAAAAAGAAGTTAGCAGAATATAACATATTTATATATATAAAATGATAGGCTCTGCAAGACCAAGTTTTTGTGTAACCAACCAATACCTTATTCACATGCAAATCTGATAAATTTATCTGTGAGCAAATGTCTTGGTTACAGGTGGTCGCTGAGGAGAGGCTGGAGAGCCACTGTTACGAGAGAGATAGATATATATACATATACATATATACATATATATATATATATATATATTTCCTCGTAAAATATTTTTATAATAAATATATATCTATATATTATAAAAATATTTTTCGAGGTAATAAATAGAAATATATATCCACATATATTTATTATAAAAATATTTTATCTATATCTATATATGGATAAATTTATATTTATTATAAAAATATTTTACGAGGAAATAAATATATATATTTATAAAAAAAAAAATTTTTATAATAAATAATAATGTATAGATGTTTAGCAATATTATAGATAATTAACTCAACATTTAATAGGGGGTAATACAATCTTATACCACAATGTGAAAAGCATTTTGCCATTTACCACGCCACCCTCCCCACAAGTGATTGAAAGTCCAAGAAACTGTAGAAAGAGAAAGCTACAGGACCTCCAGTGAAAGAACAACAACTTCTACATGCATAGTGAGGAAGAAAGTGGCACTCTGGCTGGACCAGCTGATGGATAACGAGCAGGGATGACATTTGAAGTGATGTGTAACAGGACATCATCCAGAACAGCCTGTGATCTTTTAGAAAGAGCTTGACCCGTCAGATGATCTGACTCTCAGTCACTATGATAAACTCATGCTGACCAGCATAAGCGGATACTTAAGGAGATGGAGATCACTGTGTTATGCAGCTCTAAATTAAGAACCGCATGGCGGCAAGAAGCAGAGCCTTGCAAGGATTGCAAAGTATTGAGTAGGGATTATAGGACTGTCACCGTCAACAGGAGAACCCCTTTCTACTTCTTCATGTACAGACGAGACAACAAGTATTCTAAGGCTTGCCTTAAACTAGCCCGGTTACATGCTGGGTGTAACCTTGGTAGTTTAAGGCATTTCTGCATTGACTAATGACCCATCGGATTAACACAGCAGGGGTCCCTGGCAGTCCCATTCAGTTTGAATGGGACTGCCAGGGACCCCCGCTGTTAATCTGATGGGCCATTAGTCAATGCAGAAATGCCTTAAACTTGCCTTAAACACGACCCAGCATGTACCTGGGTCTTTTTGGCGATTGCCACTGGTTTGTGATAGAATAATCGTCGGCACTACAGTAGGAAACGCAGATCCTTTTGCACATACAAAGGGTGTAATAAATATGGTTGATGTATTTGAACTCTCAAAACCAGGTATGATTAACAGGAAAAAATAATAATACAGACTGCTGTACATGGTAATTAAAGGACACCTTATATGTGTAACTTTCTCCACAGGCAAACCTTTCCACTGGCCCTCCTCTTACTTACTTACCCGGCTCCAGTCATGCGCCAAATGACGCCCGCTGCCATTGAGACGCGTCGTCAAGTGATGGCACTTGACCCCGCAGCGTCAGTTGACGCAACATTAAAGGCGAGGGGGGGGCGCAACCAAGGAGAGAAGGTAGGGGGGCACAGCGCGGGGAGTTTGCGCACCGCTGGTATAGGTTACTGTACATCTTGATAGTCCTTGATTAGTTGTTCTGGAGGAGAGTGTACCTGGTACGGCTCCTTTAAGTATCACATCAGTGTGGACAAATATACTGACGTGTACAGAAGATGTTTCTGTGAACTCATGAGACAAACAGTAGTGCCTCTAAACTTGATACTGTATCAGGTATGTTTGTACATGTGTCAAAGTAGCAATTTTAAATGATACTGTGCCACTTGTCTCTAAATATTTCCATTTATCAATTCAGGCACAGTTTTAAATTCTTGTATAGAATATAGCCTAATGACAGCTTAGTGAAGGTTTATAGCTAGCTCCGGTATGTGTCTTAATGGGGACACATATGTATAGCTGGGCATGTATCAGCTAGAAGGGCTTCATTGATGTAAGAGTCCAAATTCAAAAATGAAAACGCGCTGCTTTCCATGTCTGGGCCGGGTCTGTGTATGCAGTGTTATAGGTTGGAATTAACATGCTCAACATAGCTAGGTAGTGCGAGTTAATTTGTGCTAACATGTATGGAGGCGATATCATAACCAGCGTGCGCTATCAGTGATTCTATTATCCGTGTCAATGCCGGGGGTATACGCACAGAGTTGTTTATGAGGTATCTGCGCACTTATAACAGGAAGATATTATTGAGCGGTGTCAGTCGGACATAATTGCTATTCCCAAGTATGCATTGTCATAGCCCTGTTAATGGAATAGATGAGGGCTGGTGGCTAGACTAAAAAAAAATCCATGTTGATATACCGGGAGAAGCAGAGCCCATACTGTATGAGAATATAGCTATAGTAGCACTTAAACCCTATAACTAGCCGGATGAGTACCGGTATACAGAGTGTAGGTGAAGCTAGTCAATAGAAAGGTAAAGAGATACAGTTAATGGCAGCTTTGTCCAGGAACAGGAATGTATTTTTTCTCCGTCTTCAGGCTACCAGCACTCGTCAGCCTAGCTGTTGGGTTTCTTGGCTTCAGCCACCCCCTGCCTTTTTACCAGGTGGTATTGTCCCAGTTAATTTCCCATCAGCCCACACCAGCATGCTTTCTTTTAGTACCAGCAGCCACTGATTTTTATCTATAGGGCTGCTTCCCCCCTCCCCCCCCCTCTCTAGGAGATTGGCTGGCTACCAGGTGTGAGTTGGTGCATGGTACCTGTAGGCTGCAGGAGATCTAAAGGTCTGCAATGTTGTGGAGATAACAAGACAGGCTTTTGGATGTCTCAGGATTCATTCTTCTCTTGGTGCAAGTGCCTCCATCCACTGCATGCTCCAGCTTGGCTGGAGACAGTCCCCGCAGTGGAACCCATCTTTCATACTCTCCCCCCAATAGACTGTAGACTTAGGCAGGAGGTATATAAAACAGGGACTTTATTGTAGCCACTGCAGATGGTAATACAGCAGGTACATTCTTTTGTCTCAGGTCCTAGACCTGGATGGTACATAGGCCCGTTATCAGACATGAAGCTTTGGCGTTTCTCTTCAGCCCCCTTAGGGGCCGAGGGCACGTCTCTATCCAAAGGGGGAGAGACTCAGACTCACTATAATTTAGAACTGCCTCTTCCTTAGTGCAGAAAGGGAGGGCACCAGGTTTGTACCCAGATTGGGAAACATACAGACCCTGTCACACCTCCACTCCTGCCACTCAAGGAAGCTGCATGTGGAGGGGTAAACCAAGATAGGGGGGCCTGACACAGCCTTCATCTATCAGGACTTGCGTGACAGGGAGGGCAGACTGGTAGCCACCAGACATGGCTACATACATATCCCTATATCTTGCATTTAGCTCACTTCCCTCATAGCTCCCCTTCTCCTCCATTACTCTTATGTCCCAGTGTTCCCTCAGTACTTTTTCCCCCTTTTTTATTTGTATGTTGTTGCCCCAAAGAAACACTTCTGCAAGTAATGATGTTCCCTTGCTTGATATATGTGATTGAGTTAACCTGCCTGTCCCTACTCCTCTATCTGGGTGTGCTTGGGCCAGAACAAACTTGGTGAACATTAATAGCCAGCTACAGTAGGTGCCTTCATAGGGACACAGATGAGTAACCGGGCATGCATCAGCTAAAGGGGCTTGGTGATGAAAGAGCCCAAATTCAAACTGAATACGTGCTGCCTTCCGGATCAGTGTATGCAGCATTATGGGTTGAATTCAACTTATTCAGTGTAGCTAGATAGTGCTAGTTGGTTATGTGCTGACACTTAAGGCCTCGGACATGGTGACAACAAGAGCGCTGAGCAGCTCATGCTCTCCTGCTCAAGCAGGAGCTTTTTCGTGTCCCTGCATGAGCGTCAGCGAGCGCGCTTGTGTGCCGGGTGGGAGGCGGGGCTAGCGTGACACGTCACGGCGCCGATGTCACAGACTCCCATTGGCCTTTGGCAGTCACGTGACCAGCCCTGCACTTCCCTTCTAAAGCCGTGCTGATAGGGATGATGTTTCCCCTCAGCACGGCTCAGCACGGTCTTTTTGACCCTGGCCTAAGAGTCTATACAGTACCTGATGTGCGCTATCAGTGATTGGTTCAGAAACCGGAGTCACAAATAAATACCAAATGTCTATGTGAACCACTTACAGCAAAGACTGCATCTATTCTACCACAAACCAGCGGCAATCGCCAAAAAGACCCAGGTACACCCAGGTACATTCTGAATACATGCCTTTAACTTGCCTTAAACTAGACCCAGCATTTCTGCATTGATTAATGGCCCATCAGATTAACAGCGGGGGTCCCTGGCAGTCCCATTCAAACTGAATGGGACTGCCAGGGACCCCTGCTGTGTTAATCCTATGGGTCATTAATCAATGCAGAAAGTCAATGCAGAAAGGCCTGAAACTTGCCTTAAACTAGCCAGGTTACACCCGCACATACCCAGAATGTAAGCGGGCTAGTTTAAGGCAAGCTTTAGAATAGTCGTGGTCTCGTGTGTACAGTTTTTAGTGGTGCAACACTCGCGATCTCCCTCTAGTTTCTACGCCTAGACCGTTAACATGTTATTGCCTCGGCTATAGAGATCAGCTAGGCTAATAGCGGGCAAGATCTGTACACCATTTTTAACATTAATATTGTCCTACACCTCGTCATTATTTTTATTATCTTGTGCTGAATAAAGTTTGCAGATCTACTGCTGCCATTTTATTACTATCATTATCTACAGTTAATTTAGTTTGTTGTGCACCACCAGGGGATTTCTCTCTCTGAGCACACCCTAGTGCTTTTTCTCCTTAGTAGGACTTTGGAAGTGGCCTGCATATCTTATGTGAGAATTCAATGCCAAGGGCCATTCATTTGCAGTCTCCCCGAAACGGAAATCTGTGTTCTCAGATATCAATGGGATCTTGCTCCTTGAAGTCGAATACACTACTATTGTCAACTTCACGACGGCTGCTGATAGGAATTTGTCGGTGACAAGACCTCACCAAATAGCTTGCCAGAAGGAAGCTTCCCCCAGTGGACATCTAATTCCTCCCTCCCCCCCCCCCCCCCCTAAACAGAAATTGGTAGGGGAACGCTCGTGGCTTCAAGATCTACATAATTGCCATGCTGGCACGCACGGTACCTCTGGCGTAGGAGCTCGTGGTGGTTGGTTCCGCTCACTACCGCTCGAGCTGCCCTCACTCTCAGAGTCTGATGAGCTGTCAGAGTCGCTACTTTCTGATACCACACTGCTGGAATGTGCTGAGGCCACACTGTCGGTCTGAGACGGCTGGACACTGAAACACAACAGGATAAAATCAGGAGAGAGGAAAGACTTATTTATTTTTTACATTTGTTGTGGAAGTTCACACTGAAAAGCTCGCTGCAAATACATACAAGATGAATTTTCAACTATTGAGCTACAGTTGTAGTAAGGCTTACTGTTTTTGGAGCTGCGATTGCGGCGCCTCAAACAGAAAGGATTAGCGCTGCAGGGGTCTCTGCTTCTGCATTGGACCCCCCTAGTGTTAATCCATCAGAGCCATCTGTGTGGAAGCCAAACAGTGTGAAGGAGCTGCACCGAGTCCCAGAACAGCTCACAGCTCGGGGTAAGATGCAGTCTCTGTGCAAAGGCGAAGGGCATTTAAAACTGTCCAACCCCCTTAATGACTAGATAACTGAATATGGGTCTCTACATCATGAGCAGGAATACTACATACGTCTATAATATATATTATCTCTAACTGTGCATGCTATGCCTTGTATATAATGTATATAATGTATACCCTGTTCACTTATGTAACTTGTATTTGTACCATGTATTTGTCATCTTAACTCTATGCCCAGGACATACTTGAAAACTAGAGGTAACTCTCAATGTATTACTTCCTGGTAAAATATTTTAAAAATAAATACTATAGGACTATATTCAGTCATTTACGTCATCGAGGTGGTTGAACAGTTTTAAATGCCCGAGCTCTAATGTGAGGATCCTGGTTTAATCCTAGCACCTGCTCCTTGGGATCTGGTGCAACACACTATGACTGATCTTTGCTCGTCGTGCTATTCCAGGACACCTTAATGGCCCATTCAAAGTCTGGAATGTGTTTTATAGAATAGCCCTGCTTAGTAAATATTGTCCTATTCTCATGCATTACATTTAATCATGGTCCCTCTGTGCCTGCAGAATATAATTCACACCTAATCAGAATAAACGTAGAGATGGATCCAGCACTGCCATAATAAAAACGACAGGCGTTTATACACTTGTGGATATCTTGCCAAGTTGCTTTTTCTGAACCATTTGATAAAAGTCTATTTTATTTGCATACCAATTGATCGGTCAACTTGACTATGGTAGTGCCATGTCCACCTCCCCATATTTATTAGGACTCTCAATTTGCGGATCATAGGGGTGGCAGGTGGCTTCACGCACACACGTTTTTCAATGTTGCATTACCAATTTATTTTCCCCGTTATGGTGGTGCTGCCGAGTATCTTTCCCTGTCTAACACAACGTACTTCTATGTAGCACCACGCAAGATCTTTGTTTACCTTGTGTAACAAATAATACTTTATTCTAAAAAGATAAATGCAGATGGAGGTCCAATCATCAGGATGCCACTTAAATGCAGAAGCTGAGAAAAGAACAAGAAAAAGATCCGGTTTCTCTGCCAGAAACTTTTTTTCACCTTTCAAACCTGAGAACCTAGTATGAACATCTGCTATTATGAAATGTGCCTTATTAAAGCGGTTACCCCTGGCAATGCTGTCATGGCTGGGGCATGAGTCACTGTCTGGAAACTAGATACATGACATGCTGTACCGGAGTGCTGTGCAGCCAGCAATCAGGGCGGAAAGGTTTTGCTAAAGCCATGGGTACATGAATAGAAACCAGGTAGATCAATGTGATATCTAGATCTTGCCTGTACCGGAAAAAAAAGAAACAAGTACGCCTTGGTCTACGAACTTGGCCACATTAGCCGTTTCATATTTTTAGACTGATGAGAGAGACATATTGGATTAGATTTACCAAGCAGTGCTATTTTAAAAGACGCACAAAATTACACTTAATGGCCCATTGTGTTGAATAGGTTGCAACGGGTCATATGGAATAGCACCACTTACTAAACATGGCTCGTAAGACCCCACACTACATGCGTATTATCTGTGCAGAAGTCAGAAATAGCACTGTATGTGAGACCAAGCACGTTCAGAGCAATATTTAGAAAGCCCACACCGAAGCGTATCCCTTGCAATGCCATTTCCAAATGTGTGTATCCAATCGGGTTGCATATCCTGCACAAACTCCTAACGTTACTCTGCAACACAAAACGATAGTGGCTGAAGATTTGACATCCCCGTGACACCGAAAGTGTAATTCAGCACTGCTGTAATTGTTGTGGTACATACGGGATCTCCCGTGATAAAGCGGTCATCCACTTAAACTGCAGTAATGTGAATGACGGTGCATTCATAAAGTGATATGACAATATCAGCAATTGCAACAAAGCTTCCAAACTGTTTTAATACAGTCTACAAAATCTGACCGCCAGAAACATGTGCGATAAAGTGAAAAAAAAGATAAAATGGTACATTATCTTGTATCTAAACTGCATCCAACGGATTAAAATCATGTATAGAACCAGTTATTATGCTAGCAAGAATCAGGGACTCCCAAACTATTTTGACGCAGCCATCCCCTGAAAAACTATGTAAGTTTAACTCTTCAGTTAGTATCTTGTCACTCAAGCATGTCCTACTCTTTCTTTTGTTTAGTGTTAAAAATCATGATTTTCTTCATCTCCAGCATATTCTGAAAAATCGCCTCTCTCATCTTATTTCATCAAATTGGAGTATGCTGGCTCGCCATACGGAATTGCCGCGCACTAAATTAAACCGGACTAAAATGCAGGTCTCGGAAAAGAACCGTGGCAAAACCCCCAGCCCTCGTGTCCATAGGTTATTCATACATACACTGATTCACACTGATCTATATAGCTGGCACATGTGACATTTAGAACAGCTCTCAGGTTTGGTTTGGAAGCATAAGCAGTACCTTGGTGGAGCAGAAGAGGAAGGTGGCTTTTCACAGACCTGCATTAAAAGGAAACGTTTTGTTAAACAGGGTAATAGTGACATAAGCACCAAACAGATTTAACCCATTATCTACTGTCACAGGGGCATGCAGTGCGATGCAGGAGACTATGGCAAGCACGTTCAGAAACTGGTTCAAGAGTTATCGCTTGAAGATTTGTCATTCTATGTGTTTACTACATTACGTCCGCATTCGGTGATACCTTTTTTTATTTGGACTAACAATTGATATTATAAGAAGAGCAGTTAGTCCAAATAAAAAAAGGCATCACCTAATACTGAAGTACTCATTTACTCAGCGCTGTCGCAGCTGGACTAACACGGCTACTTCTACTTCATGTATTACATTAACCAGTAAACAGATGCCGCATACCTCTTCCTCATCGCTGTTATCGCTGTCACTGAGTTGGAGGTCATTTTCCAGCATGCTGAGAAATAAAGACAGGAAAATGAGGCTTGGGAAGGAATACAAACATTAAGCAGCGCTTGGACCAACTTGAAAAGAGACCTAACACAAGGAGACTAGGGCATTAGGTCACAATGTCCTGAAATGATATAATCTTATCTGCTTGAAACCATGCAGCCAGTCCTGGGGTGAAAATCTGACAGCAGCAGGCAGGGGGGGGGGGGGGGGGAGAGGGAGAAAGGTACACAAAATACTATATTATCACTATTACACTAGGATAAGGTGACATAGCGAGTGCAAAATACCTACATTTACAGAAGAGCTGAGCATTCATTCTAAAACCTTCTGCTGCTAGAAGGATGTTGGACTTCAATGCAAAAGTGATTCACTCTAATGAGATCTAACCCCAGTGGCAAAACACCAACAGTATAATGCATTGCTTTTTTTCTCCATCATCAAGTACAGCCCTTTCCAGTTAAAAGCAGTCCTTGCTCACATACTTGTTTCTTTTCCAAAAGCTTTCTAACTTTTTAGGAGTGTATACTAAAATTATTCTTACACCATCACATCAATGTATTGTCTACTAGAAGTACTATTTTGTAAATAATGAAAAAGCATAATTACTAAACGGTGTACTAAAATCAGACAAATAAAGTAACTATGAAAGGGCATGAAAAGAATAAGAATTAACAATCTGCTCTGTTTCTTTAAAAATATATATTAAAAACCCTCTACTTTGAAACCATTAGAACATTAGTAATCCTTTGGTGTCGCACATTTTGATATACAGTATAGTAGCGGTATCATCCATCCATATGTTCAGACAATGTCTCAGTCAGCTGGCAATACACAACTTCTCGTGAAGAGTAAGCCAGCAATACACAACTGCAACTCTTCAACCCTCAAGCCAGTGAGTGACACCTTAAATTAGCCTGTGAGTGGAGATGCGAGTGGATTACCAATTTGTATAGTAAAAGCCATCAGGTTCTGTTATTAGATCACCCTTAACGAAAGGCATACCGAAAATCCTACCAGTTGTTGCCATGTGGTCTGTGATCCTGGTAAGTCAAAACATGCCCTTTGCAAAGGACAAATTACATACAGTAAGGAGGCAACTGAGTGTTTCTGAGCAATGCATCTGGCCTTCTTAATGGTTTATTTAATTTTTTATTTTTTTTGTAGCATTTCAATAAATTTGAAGGCATTGTGAAAGTGTGCGTTGAAAGATTGGCGGACGTTTTAAGGAGGATGCCACAAGACTGCAATACTGCGCTGTCAGGGTGGTGATAAAATCAGTGGTTTGAGGTGCAAGCCAAACTAGTAGCAGCAACAAAATTGGTTATTGACACCAGTGTTGTAATGCGGTTAAATACTGCACGCCTAAAAACGCCTGTTTGAATTACAAGATGCAGAGTGAACGGATCAAGACAGCTCTGCTCCTGGCCACATAAACAGCAGCATGTCAGACACTTAAAGAGATTAACTCAAAATCACAGAGGGAGGAAGAAAGCCACACACATCCAATGCTCACAGCAGCCCCCAACACACGAATGAGCAAAGTGCAAGCTCACAAACCTTACTCGGTACCGGAGCAAAGCTGCTGCCAAAATCATCTGTGAGATATATATATATATATATATATATATATATATATATATATATATATATATATATATATATATATATATATATCTTGTAATGAAAACAAATCCTAATATAAGATTTGACTACTCCAACAATTACAGTGCACAATGAAACCTACTGTGTGGCGAAGGTGTGGAGCTTGGGGATTATGTCAGGATAGCTACAAACTCCTCAGGGCATCGCCACTTTCCTGAGGCTAATTATAGGACTCGCATTCTGTCGTGTGTGCGTGTGTCAAAAAAAATGATATATACAGTATCTACATTTATATCACTTATGATGTGCACCTAATGTTCAATTTTTATTATTTTTTACACTGATTGATACACTGATTACATATTTTCACTTATTAAAATTGGACAAGCACCAACAACATATGTGTCAGTATATATGTATGTAAGTGTGTGTATGTGGAAGAAGTCCGTTGGTGACGAAACGCGTAGAGTGGACAACACAGACTATTTCTCCTCCTCGTGGACGATATGATTCCCTTGTGAACATACCTCTGCTATGCATCATGAGAATCTCTGGCATCACTCTCTGATATTGCACATTTACTGGAACATCACTAAGCTGAGTATTATCATCTTTTTTGCACTGGTTTTCAACAGTTACCTGTAGGACCTTTATGGTCTAATCATAATATGCTCTCAACATGTTTGTATCAGGTCTCATTTCAGTACCAATTTATTATGTTGATGTAAGAGTTATATGAAACCCTTCAAGTAATCTAACCATGTTTCATACAGTGTTGTGCTTAATATATGCAATGCCAGTATATCCGTTTTTTACAGTTAATGGCGCACGCAGTGGCATTTTTCATATGTGATACATGTGGTTACTATTCAGGTTCATTGCTATGTGCAATATGTTTAGATGACCGGCCGGTGTTGAGCTTATTGGGTACTTTGTCTTCAAAGAGCTCTTAGCTACATTGTGCCTGATGTTTATTGTTAACCACTTAGTATCTGTATATTTTGTCCGTATTTAATTCAGGAGGAGTAGTAGTCGTCTGTATGCTGGTTTCATGATTTTTAAAAAAAAGTGTATGTGTCCTAATTAAATATTTATTTTGATAATTTCCATTTCATGTTTGCTTTATTCTTAGTTATATCTAAGTGCTTGTTTGTGGGTTCTTTTCCTTTTGTGCAATATATATATATATAGAATGTAATTAGAATGTAAGCTCCTCAGGGCAGGGACTCCTCTTCCGAAATGTTACTTTTATGTCTAAAGCACTTATTCCCATGATCTGTTATTTATATTATCTGTTATTTATTTGATTACCACATGTATTACTACTGTGAAGCGCTATGTACACTAATGGCGCTATATAAATAAAGACATACAATACAATACAATATATATATATATATATATATATATATATATATATCACATCACCACTTTTTTCATATAGACAGTGGTGGTAAGTAAAACTTGCTCAGCAGAGACTGCCATTCAGTAATACACCTCAGTGAATATCTCCGTATAAATGCAGTCCCTAAACTCTCTGCACAGGCTGTTCTTTGGCGAGACAATGGAGACCTCAGCAGTAGTGCCTGAACATCTGAAAGGCATTCTCTTAACGTAATATTGAGACGGAGAACAGAGAATCCGGCTTAACAGCAAGGGTTGCCAGGTATCCGGTTTTGAACCGGACTGACCGGTATTTTGCTACTGCGTCCGGTAAAAAATGAGAGGCAATACCAGACATGTATGTGTCCGGTATTACCTCTCTGAACGTGCGGTGGGCAGTGCGAGCAGGACCGCCGACAGGGGGGAGAACCTGGACATGTGTCCCGGGCCCGCGGCTGGACAATGCAGTTGCAGCCGGGCCCCAGCTCTCCCCAGCTGCGGGCCTCCCTCACTCTGTCCCACGCCGAGCTTCTGACGCTGGCGCGCGCTAGAAATAAGCTGGGCTCAGCTTCTGGCGCGCACCGGCATGAGAGGGAGGCCCGGCATACGCCAGCACCAGAAGCTCAGTGTGGGACAGAATGAGGGTAGCCCCGCAGCTTGGGAGAGCCGGGGCTCAGTGGCAACTACAGGACCGGCAGCCGGGCCACCTGCAGCCACGGGGCCTGGCCTGAGACCATCCCCAAGGTAAGTCTGTATTTTTATATGTATTCGTTGGTGTGTGTATTTATATATGTATTGGGAGGGGGGGTTATTTTTATATGTATGGGTGGGGGTATTTTTTATATGTATTGGAATGGGGGTGTATTTTTATATGTATGACGGGTGTATTTTTATTTGTATTGGGGGGTGTATTTTTATTTGTATTGGGGGGTGTATTTTTATTTGTATTGGGGGGTGTATTTTTATTTGTATTGGGGGGTGTATTTTTATTTGTATTGGGGGGTGTGTTTTTATTTGTATTGGGGGGTGTATTTTTATTTGTATTGGGGGGTGTATTTTGCACCGATCTGCACAATTTCATGTACTATTTTGTAAAAAATGATGGGAGGGTGCTCAATCCCCAAACCCCTCCCCAGAACTTATTTATTTATTTATTTTTACAAAATAGAATATGAAATAGTGCAAATTGGTGCATACCTGGGAGTGAAATTTAGCAACAATGATATAACGGTCAGATCATTTATAAATAACACACCTCCCCACCGACTTTGAGCGTGTCGCATGTTTTACCATTGTGTCCAGTATTTTTGGAGAAGCCACCTGGCAACCCTATAAACAACAGCTATTTTCAAGTATAGATAGAGCAAATCTACAAATACCACATATAATGTGCGGAGGTGTATTCCAGTATAAAATTCAAACTGCCAGTAATACGTACGTAAAGATTTTCCCTCATTATTTAATCGGGCCTTTTCCCTCCTGCCGCAAACTAAAAGCAGGCAATTGGGGATAAAATGAAAAAGCCTGTAGGATGAAATATAGGTAGAACTTGAATACTGAAGTTAGTTTTGCAATGCACATTGGGATCTACTGCACAACTAATTTCAAGGTACGTCCTGTTAAGGAACAGGCAGACAAAGTGATTAGGCTCAGATCACACAGTGTAAATGTTCTAAGCAGGAACTGGACCGACAACTTTGTCTACTGCAGACTATAACCCTCCCCCACCTATAGGCAGGACTGAAGCAACTGTGCTGCACTGAGCACATTTCTGCCGCATAGTTTCTGATTCGTGAGAGTCTTTTGGCCAATGGCAGTATTTACACTGCTATTTATAATCAGTCTATAGATTCCAACATTTAACAAGTCCAACAAAATGCCATTCTTATGATAGCAGCATGAAATAGTGGTGAACGTTTTATTCCATACTTGATCTTTGTTAAGAATATTTGTTTTGTATATTTATAGCTGGAAACGGCACACATTTGTTCCATTGAGCTGCATAAGGCCAAGGTTAGACAATTCAACAGCTTTCCAATGGAGTAATGGGGTTTTCTTGGTATTATTTCTGTGAAAAGATAATCTAGCTCAGGGGAGCACAATCTATTTTTCCCTGCGCCTCCTTGCCGGCTGTTCCCCTCTCTCTGTCCCCCTCTTACCTCGGCAACGCGACATCACATGACCTCGTAACGTCATTTGACGGCGCGTTGCCATGGCGACGCGTCTCCAGAAGTCGCATGAGCCACGGTAAGTGCAGTTTACAGAGGCCTTCCCCACTTCCCCCGGCACTTAATTTAAGTGCCTTCGGAAACTGGGCAGGGCTTCTGTAAACCCAGCGCCTCCACGCATACAATCTCGCGCCCCCCAGTTTCGCTGATCTAACTGATCTAGACAACCCGCGGTAAAACTCATTGATATTTTAGTTTAAGTATATAAATAAGGCAGTTACAGCTTCCTTTATTTTAATTGTACACATGCTCTATTCATTATATTGAAATAGGTTAACAATTTTTTAGCCAATGAACACAGATTAAGACATTCCTTCCAGATGCCCAAATATGAACATTCAACAACAAAAAGTTTTCCAAGAATTTCAATGATATTTTACTTAAAATAACAGAACTTCAGATGATTAAAAATTCATTTGGAGCTTTCTTTAAAATCAAATTAGGAACACAGCTCAAATACAGAGTTAAAAGCGTTTGCCCCCACGAAGAGCATCGAGGCCTGCAGTCCGACTACTATTACAAATGCTATCCTGTGTGTATGTATGTGTGTATATGTATACACGCATACACACATACACACACGCACGCACGCACACACGCACGCACGCACACACACACACACACACACACACACACAAATAATGAGGTTATTGGATTAATATGGGTCCCAGAAAAAAAGGTCACAATATACAAAATGACTAGTGAGCGGTTGCTGACTCAAGTTACTGCAACCTTTCCATGGCTTTTCAACAATTATCTCAGCAGGATCTACAGGATGTCGTGGTTACATCTTGTGTTGTCATTTCAGATAAATCACAAACCAGAAAGGGCAAGTCTTGGGATTCCCCCCCACTTCCCCCTTTTCCTCTCTTACAAACACAAATGTAAGGCTCTATTGGGGAGACCAAGCGCTGATGTGCAAGGTATCGTACCCAACCCACCAATAGCGGACAATCAGGTCAATGGCAGAAAAGGCAGGGTTGAGGTGCTATACCACACATTGGTGCTTTTTGAATCCCAGCCTACGACTCCTTCAAATGTCTATTCTTATTAAAACAAACATAAAATGATATACTTATATTAAATTCAACATGCAGATTAATATCTACTTCAATAAAGCATATTAAAATGGTTGTTTCATGCCACTATGACCACTCCATTCAGTGACAATAAAATGCACTTTGAAACATTTAAACCCCAAAAAGAGTAAAAGAGGAGTTGTTATATTAGATTGGCCTACATAAAACTGTGTACTTAGTCAGTTGGAAAAAATACTGCTTTGACGCAGTATGACCAATGAACATGGCATATTAGAAAAGCAACACAGTACACATGCTTCAACCAATCATAACAACTGCCATTGCAAAATTAGAGTCATACTTCAAACTCATTACTACTAGAGATGTCTGAAACTTTCTCACTCAAACGCAGCCAAGAGGGTACATTTCCATCCCATACAGCCAACGTGTAACAAAAAATCAAGTGCCACTATCCTTTACATAGCTCATAAAACAAACTCTACGCTATGCAACACCCCCTAAAATCCCCACGCTCCAACCTTAATGTGATCAGCTGTCGGGCTGGACAATACTCCAACCTGAGTTATACCCTATCCCATAATGAGCAGCCACTTTACCTTGGCATTGGGCTTCTCTGTCGCTTGTTGTAATGTATACATTTGCCACGCTCAGTAGCTCTCCTTTTTGACAGATATACATATATATTTTGTGGGGCTCAAGGGTTCCTAAAATGAGCTTGCAGGGTTTTGTGTGTTATTAACTTATTTTCAGCTGTCACAGCTGTTGGAGGTTAGTGGCTCCTCCTTCCCAGGGTTTAAGCTCACCGTCCCCACTTCCCAAGTCAGCAGGTCTTTTTCATTGTACTGGATATAGATCCAATGTTGGTCTTTCTCCCTCCTAATAGAGGTACATGAGAATTTAAATTCTATATAGGCAGTGTTCGACAAACCTATACATTTGCTCGCCCCGGGCGAGTGGATTTAACCCCCGGGCGAGTAAATATTGGCCCAAGCAGCACACGTTTGGTACTAGGTGGTGAGTAGATTTTTTTGTGTGGCGAGTAGATTTTTTGGTGATTTGTCAACCACTGTATATAGGTATATCAGTATTTTATCTGGCAGTGTTAGGACCTGCAAACAAGTCTGCCTTGACGTGGCTTGCAGGCTTACGATGCTTTGGCCAAAGGGTTAAAGTAAATGACCCCTTTTCAAGAGAATATATAAGTATTTTACTGTGTATTTTTGTCATATTGGATGTAGCATTGGGCTTCTCTGTGACTTTACCTTTTTGTTTCAACATTGTCCCTCATTCCCTCTAGACTGTAAGCTCTCACAAGCAGGACCCTCATTACCTTCTGTATCTGTGTGCATATTTGTCGTTATTTGTATGCAACTCTGTTAATGTAATAATCAAATCTCTGTACCCCCATTGTACCGCGCTGTGGAATATGCTGGCACTTTACAAATTAATGATAAGAAGAAGAATTGTATTATCTGGACAAACACTTTGCACTATTTAATGAGAACTCAATATAAGAAATATAGAAGTCTAAAAACCCCACAGTCTGCAGTGTGACTAAAATGTTCATTTACTGCCATTCCTTGAACTGATAACATGTGTCCCCACTGCCCGCTGACCACCAGCAAAGTCCCTCTACACACTATGGCTTTCTCAATAGGTGAAGAGAGTATCTACAGGGGCATTTGGATGGACAGTGGTAATAGCAATAATACCCAAATACTGGGGTTTTTTTACATTTATTTAGAAGTGTATACCGCATAATACTAAAAAGTACAGTACTTTAAAATTGAAGCATTAATTCAGTTGGAGGCTGTTGTACTGTACAAAGAAAAATTAAACAATAACAATATCTATTGCATGCGCAATAATAGTGGAAAAAGGATGCATGCGTAACCAATAATACTAGTTACCGTTTTATTCCAATAAACAAACATGTAGCTTGCATTATAGCCATGCGGTTTCACCAATGGGCTGGAAATACCAAGAAGAAAGCGGATCTACTTACGATGTTCCCTGCTGTGGACTTGGCAAGAGCTTTGAAGATTTGTCATACTGCTCTGTAAGTGAAACACAATGCAGAGATATTTTTCTTTGTATACAGAAAATATCACAATGGGAAAGGCTCTGAAACACTGCTGAGATGTGTTCCATACTTTACATATGGAACGTGTATGTACTCTGCAAGTATCCTCTACATTTCTGCTCAGCATTACTGTACACGTCTGAAGGATTGATATGGCTTAACCACTTTGCTGCTAACAGGGTAAATGCGTTGTTGGACCTCTTGAAGTCAAAGGGCTGAAGGGTCTAACAAACAACTCAACCTACAGGTGAAATCCCACTTTAAAGAAAACATACTGAAGAAGCAATGCCGTGTAAAGGTGCTCAGCCATGTACAACGCAAGTGCCATTTGTAAGCATGTAAGCAGAGTACATTATGCACAAATGGTCTTTCAGTGGAAAGTGAGGGCTTTACTATATGTCCCAGTGGGGAAAAAAAATAAAAAATACTGAAGCAGCTGCAAAGACCGAGGCGGAATTATAAAGTCGTTCTTAGAACTTACATTGTAGGACATTTTTAAAAGGCACACATACACACGCTATAAAACAAAAATGACCTACAGTAGGCATTCCCATGTGCTAAAGCTGAAAAACGAATTGCATATCTATAATTTCCCAGTTGTAGTTGGTATGAGCACCCCACAGCCATCTAATTTTTCTGATTAGGATTGTATGTGTGGGCGCGCGCATGTATGTGAGATCAGATGCATTATAAGGAGCCCCAACCCTCTCTAATACCGTGTCTGAGATCAGATGCATTGTAAGGAACCCCAACCCTCTCAATGGTAACTCAATGTATTACTTCCGGCTATAACATTTGTATAAAGAAATAAAGTATCCAGTCCCACCCCCAGGGTTTCTTATATCTAAGTTCATCACTCACTCTGGTTGACTTTGACAGATGGTACGTGCTGACTATCCTGAGGTGAGAGAGCAGAAAGGAAAAGGAAGGCTTGTATTAGTTCCATGGATTAACACTACAAAAACATACCACAGTACGCAGCAATTCTACAGTGACTAATAGTGCAATAGCAATAAATACTGAGAATGGTAGAAATCACTGTGGTCCTTATACAAGATGCTGGGAAGATACATTTCACTTGCTGCGGAAGATTTATGTTCTATTCATGTCAATGGGGCTCATATTTTCCCCCACAAGGGGAAAATGAATTCACTGCATATTGAACACAGACGCGAGTTTATTATTAAGGTGAATTTTCAAGTGAGCACCCACAGGATAAAAATCCAAAAGGATAATTTTAAGAAGTCACAGTTAAGGAGGTTTGAAACAAACAAAAAAAGGATCCTTAAATCTAGTAGGTAATTTAGAAAACAAACAGCAGTGGAATAATAATAATAATAATAATAATAATAATAATAATAATAAAAGATAATGCTATAAAAGAAAACAACCTTTGTGGGAAAAGGAAATTTGGAAGGTTCAGCAGTGCTGGGTGTATGAATAGCTGTTAATGGCGGAGGCCATGAATGGGTCATTTCCTAAAAAAACAAACAAAACACAAGTTAGAATGTTAGACATGAATGCACAAATCACACAAGCATTATAGCAACCGGAAGCATTATAGACCTAGTTCCCATTACATATTTATATCATAGTTTATGTGTCAAAAGACGTTCAATTCAGGTCACCAAACAACAAGGTTACAAAATCAAAACGATGGGGGGGAAAATCAGCCCTAACCAACAAAAGGAAGGGAGGTAGGGGTGAAATACATACAATTACATGTAGTAAAAATAAGTTGAGAACAGAGTTAGAATTACATTTTAAAGCTTAAGGCAGATAGTTGGAAGGGAACAGTGTGCTGCCTTAATAGACAGGTCATGTCTTAGTGCATACTGTATATTACACAGGGGGGAGGGAGGGGGGGAAGGGGGGAGGGGGGGAGGGAGGGGGGGAAGGGGGGAGGAAGGGAGGGGGGGAGGAAGGGAGGGAGGGAGGGAGGGAGAAGGGTGTGGTGTGTATGTGTGGGTTGAGCAGATGGGCGGCCTGTCTGACAGGACTCCTGCATACTGTTTAAAAATGTGCTCTAGTGCACTGTAGATAATAAAATAGAGCAGAAACCAACAAGCCTTGCAGGTCAGTGCCTCTCTAGGCATCTTTGTACAGGTACAGTACTATATATAATGGTCGTGTTTATTATGGTTTCTTTGCATCTTGAAAAAGGTCCCATATAGAGGACCTCAAACGTTAATCCTTATTAAACTTGTTTCACTGACCTGCAAGACCCCAAGTGTCTGTATTTATGCGTGCGTTAAAAAATCAAAATGGCTGCACACAATAACATGAATGCCCTCACTGGCTACAGTCGTGCCCGGCAAACTGTAATACTGAGTATAATGGAAGTGTACACCGAGGTATACAAAATCACCAGCACTGAGCACAAAGGTGATGAAAAAGTGATTATTGATCCATAAAACAACAGATATTCCAACGTTTCTGAAGACGGTTCTCCCTGGGACCGAGACGTCGGGATATCTGGTGTACACTTATAACTTTATATACACACCTGTGTTATTACTACAGTATCACAAATATCACAACCCTGTTCTTGAATCCTCGAATACAATATATTTCTGCTATTACAGAGGCAATTTCATTCAACATACCTCTATCTACAGTGCTATGCAATGGGAAATATATTGAAGGTAACGGTGAAAAGGGACTAAAAAAAAAAAACGTTGAACAAACCTTCAATATTTCTTCAACACAATGGGCTTCATTGGAGAAGGTCTGTAAAAAAAGAAAACGAATAAAAATGTAATCCAATGGTAAAGCATTTTCACATAAGCACACAAAATATAGTGTTTCATTCACACACTTGCAATAATACGGCAATTAATTTTTAATCTGCTCTCCAAGAGCAGGGTCAGCCTGTACCAGGTTAGGACGTTTTCCCATCTGATGTCAATGCACCTTTTAACAGTAAAAATTGATTTTAGCCCACGCCTATGGAGAAGCCTTTATAGCGATGTTGCCTTTGTGCACCGACTTCCCAGTAATGACGTTGCGGGCGGACAGGAGTTTGTTTATTCCTCTAGATGATTGTAACCTTTGACGAGCGGGGACCTCAATCCCTTTTGTATCCGTTTGCACTCGTCTGTCCTCCTTTGTAGGTCGTTCTGTCTATGGACATTTATATCACTCTGTACCCTGACTGTACCACGCTGGCGCTTTACAACGAAATAACAATAATAAGTCCTCCTCAACAAGTGGAATTATATTTGAAGGATAATATTTAACCGCAAATAGGTTCCCTTATTTGGATAATGACTCTGGGAGCCTGCAAACCAAGCCAGTGTTCGGAAAGGGTTAACCAACAATGGCTTTATAAATGGTAGGCAGACCTGGATAAAAATGGCTATTTCATTAGTTATTAGACACCCCTAGGCTTAATGACCAAGGGCCTCCAGGGATCTAAGGGAAGCATGTGAAGGTAAACCGGGTGGAAATAGTTAATGAAGCAAATTAACAGCTGATGTCCCATTTTCCCTATATATAGGTCTCTTGGGATAAGCAGCTAGAGAGGACGGCTGCAAATGTTGGGTGGAGGCAGATGCACGCAGATTAAAAAAAAAAAAAAAAAAACTCATTTAAATAAGTGGTTGCAATGCTGAATCTAAAATGCAGGCAACAGGTAAAACACCTGCAGGGAGTGTCTCCCTTTTAAGATTTAGGCTTCAGGCATAAATATTATCATTTTTATGTTTAGTGGTGAAAAATGCAATGAAAAAAAAAACAGTAACGTATCTTAACCATTTTAAATGTTAAACCAATCACGGTCATTAAATCCATGGTTATAAGTGAGAGACTGCACCTGTAATTCTAAAGCATACGTGAAGACGTACTGTATAGAAAGAAATATTCTGTATTGCAATTACTGCAGAAGAATTAAGCAGAACGGTGGAGTTTATTAAAGCATACAGAAGTTAATTGAAAGGTGATATTAAAGAAAAGGATTGGATCAAAAACATGGATCACAAGATTAGAGGAGCAACCCAAGCGCTGTGTCTCTTTTGTTTGTTTTAGCATACAGTAGTATTGAAGCAGGGGGTCTGAACCCCATACATTTCAGCTCTGGGGAACCCCCTACTTCCCCACCGCATGGCGTGCCGGTAGCTCTTCTGTTTAAAGGTCCTGCTCACATGGGCCAATAGGAAGTCACATCTGATAACATGACAGCTTCCCACTGGCCGCAGGAGCTATGAAGCCGCCATGACATGAACCAAAACAAGCCCAACCGGAACTGCTACCGGCACCCCTTCTGGGGGTAAGTATCGCAGGAAGCAGGGGGCTCCCCATAGATAAAAATTAATTCAGCTCCAGAGACACCCTGCTTCAATCCGGGGATAAAGAGGCAATCCAAGCAGTGGGGTTTATTTTATTTTTAAAAATATGTAAATGTAAGCCTTAAAACAAGCATGTAGCCAAAATATAAAACCCCACATAATAGGGCTACTTGAACACACGTTGTAGAACAAAGTCTACATCCTAATTTCCATGGGGCAGATGTACTGTGCTCTGTAAATTAAATAATTGGCGTTAAATTGCTTTGCAAAAGAATTAATCATATTGCGCTCGTCTGCGTCTATGAACAAACCTTTTTTTCCCCCCTCAATGTGCACTCCAAGCGTTAATTTTTTTTAAAGTAAAATATATTGGTGCCAACAAACGTGATGCATCTGACGCACATATGTAAATAGTATGTACTTAAAACAAATTCTATATATCTCTGTACGTCCAAAAAAAAAAAAAAAAAATTCAACCTGCGTCAAAATCACCAAATTGTACCCGATGTAAATCCTACAAAGTCTGTTTAAATTGTTAGCGCAGAATTAGAAGTGCTTTAAGTTGCAACGTATCAATCCCATTATTTTGTGATGTTTCATTATATACTGTACATTAACAATGTATTCATTTCACATGTCTATTACAAAATATATTAAACCAATAATTGATATTTACTAATACTAGTTCTAAAAAAAAAAAAAAATTATTTAAAACCACAACCTCATTTTAATTTCAATGGTATCAGTCGGGCATGAAACACGACGCAATGTGTCAAACGCCATTTCAGACAACAAACAGCATTATGTTTAATGAGTCACATAACGACCTTCATTCATACTAAGCAAATTGTATTAGGTTTTAAATACCTAATAGCACTACAATTAAAAACAAATCATGTTAATACATAGGCCCCAATGTGTTGCTTAGTGACAGGAACACCTTAATGTGTGCTACAGATTACTGTCCCACCTTTACTCAGCATGCCCCTCGTACACATGCAGTCAGAGAGTCATGTTAAGGAATAAAGCAGACTCTTTCGCCCACGATGCAACCAATAAAACCCGCCCTTCAGTTGCCAACAAACTTGCTCTTCTTTAGGTTGACGTGAATGAGGGAAAAAAAGCTGTGATTTGGTTGGGAAACCAGAACAGAATTATTTTCACCTGATTTATCATAATCCTTGTGTTAAAGCCGCAGCTCACAAGAGATTAAAGCTTTCCCTGACTGTACATCCGGGAACAAGTCTCAAGGCAGAAGGCTGCCAGCAAAGGTCTATTTATTTTAACCCATGCAAGAAAATGCATGAACATCTGTGGGTGTTCAGTAATACTTGGAAGCTTTCTGTAGATACCTTTAACAGATGGAAAATACTTGGAGTATACGCTAAATTAAAATGGACAATGAAACAAGTTTAGCTGGTGTGTGTGTGTGTGTGTGTGTGTGTGTGTGTGTGTGCGTGTGCGTGTGCGTGTGCGTGTGCGCGTGACCCGCCTATGGGATTATAAATCTTGTTTGTCTATAAGAGGTTCATTTTTGGGTTACTGCATTAAGCAATAACCCTTAAGTAAATGTTGCAGTTGGGCAACAGCCACTCAAGCTCCTCCCCCCTTCCAGAAAGGACCCACTCGGTCATCCAGAGTGGGCCTAGGTTAGAGTGTCCAAAATACCTCCCATGTATCCATGGTGACCAGTTATGTCACTATGGCCTATAAGTATTGGTGGTGGGGGCTTAAGGCCTGAGACCCCAGGAGGATCCCACATAAGATTAGGGTAGAAGAAGGCAGGGGGTCTCATTGTGTTTGTTTTATGTGTAACTTCTGTAAGTGAATGAAGTCAATTTTTGTTATTTTCTATATCAGGGAATATGCCCCTATTAGTGGTAGGGTCACGATCAATGGCAACAGACCATTTCTATATCAGTGATGTTGAGGTACACTGCAATGATGGCCAAGCCATGTGAACTATGCAGGGTCCAGGAAAGCGTGTACCATGAAAGCCTGTCCTGTTTGTGAAAGTAAAAATGTTAATTTTGTTTGTCAACTAAAAGTCTCTGGCGCCCTTTATCCCCTTCTGCAAAGCTTACACACCCTGCCTGACACACGCCCCTCAGATCCAGGTAACGAGAGTCCAGAGCACAACATCTGCACTTACATATTAACCTGTGCAACTCACTCCTTTTAAGCCGGATAAGGAGAGGGGTTAAACATACACACATACCCTGGGTCCCCCAATTTGCCCCCGCTAAGCGGGGGAACTTGCAGAGCGTTGCGGCACCGCCATCTTCGGTGTGATTGCGCATGCGCAAGATGTCGCGCATGCACAGTGTCAGGCGCACAAGGCGGTCATTAGAGACATAGATTCCGCGGGGACTACAACCCCCAGCAGCCAGTGGGGCTGCATGACACACGGCCCCATAGCAGCCAATAGGGCACACTGATTCCCCTGCTGGGGGAAATAGATACATTGCGCACGCTAGGAGCACGCCAGTCGGAACTGGAACCAGGATAGGGTAGGTTGTGAGTGCAAGGCATCTGTGACCCCTGCACTAGGCCAGAGACCCCCTTAGGCCCCAGCTAGGCCCCGACTCACCTCAGCTTGTGGTCGCTGCAGGGACAGACCCAGTAGTTAGGTAGACTGCCCCTGTAGAACCAGTGTGAGGGACACAGCCAGGACACGGCGGCGAACTGGTGGTCTGGGACCAGATCACCATACTGCGAGAGACTATTACGGTGGGATACTCCTGCCGGACACCACCGAACGTGGAGGCGGACTCATCGCTGACGACGGCGTGGGACGGGACAGCCCCTTTGTCTACTGTCGGGGCTACCGGGTGCTGGAGTACCCAGCAGGTATCAATCAACAAGTGCACCAACTTTACACACGTTAGTTGTGGGCAGCGCTGTCTCACACATTCGATGGGTTGCTTCTACTGGACACCAGGGTGGTTGGGTGCCCAAGGGTCCCTCAGTACTTTGGGAGATATCCCATCAGGTGGGGACATTGTGTTGGAGGACACTGTGGGGTTACGGCCCTGCGAGGCCTAGTTGGTGGGGATGTTGTAGTATTGCCCTTTCTTTTATGCTTACAGTAAACTGTTATTTTTATCAGTGTGTCTATTATTGTAAAACAAATAGATAATCAACAAATAATGTAAAACAAATATATAATCAACAAATAATGTAAAACAAATATATAATCAACAAATAATGTAAAACAAATATATAATCAACAAATAATGTAAAACAAATATATAATCTATATTATGTGTATTTTTGTATTGGTCCTGTGGCGAGTTTATCCAACATAGTAGGATCCCACGCAGGTGAAGGCGCTGTTACCAGACAGATCATACATATCCCAGGCTCCCAGCAGCGGAGGCTCAGGCCTCCTGTGAGCCACAAGTAACAAACCACACACACGGTAGTCACCATATCTCCCAGGGGTTGGTGGAATGTGCGCTACATACACACACACACACACACACACACTTATAGATCAAAACATGGACAGTAGGCACTCCTAAATAAATATAACTGGAATAATTTGGCGTGTGCATGTATCAAATGTAGAAGTAAACAAATACATGATACATGATACAGGTACGTATCCAGGAGGATAAACTACAGCACGTATCCAGGAGGATAAACTACACAGGTATGCACCAGACAAAGGAATACAGCATCACGCAGGTAGGTAGTATCAAAATAAGTGTATTAGAGTCCACATAATCCAACATTCCGGTCCCCTCAACAGGACCCCACACACACACTCTTAGGAACAAGTCAAGCTTAAAATGATTACATCCAAAAACATAAATGTAGTAATTCAGGGCCCCATATTCATTTACATAAGCATATTCATTTACATAAGCTTAACATTTAATTCAGATAACTTCCTTTAAACATTTTGCTAGAGCAGGTCTTTATCTTCAACCCTTGGTAATCTATGATGTGTACCAATGAGCCATGATTAATACAGCCAATTATAGCAATAGTTACTCAACCCACCTATTTAAAAAGTGCCGGAGTAGGTGGCACTGCCGTATTACAAAAAGCCACTTTATTTCCATGTACCTTGTCCTATTTATATGCCGATGAATACTAGCAAGGTTAACGCCGCCTCTGCTTACTATAATGTAATGGTTGTGCTCCCTAGGTAGGTAATATACAGAAATACACACGAGAAAAGGTAACCTAGTATGGGCACTCGTCCATCACCTGGATGATATAATGAATGACTTCAAATAACCTTTAATAAATATCCAATTAAAATAAAGAGTGTTAAAACGAAGATTAAACGCGAGGTGATCCAAACATAAACACCAAGTTCAGTGTTCTGGATCATGAATAAAAGGTGGTAAGATGGTTAAATGTTATCACCAGCAAAAAGGTGGAACTAAATATCCACTACCCTTTAATAAGAGTACAAAAAGAGGCGAGATAGATCTACACCCTTAAGATCCTCTCACCTGGTGGCCTAAACGAGGGCTTTGTATATACCCCATTTATCCGAGTTCATTATAACACCCTTTGGACTCAATAAGATAATTTAATACAATATGTACATATATGTGTTCAAAACATCACCTCTATCTGTCACAACTGACAAATGGCACATGCCTAATCATTTACAAATACATCTCATAGTGGAACTCTGGAATCCACTTCTTTCTAACCGATTATTTCAGGTCTGATGGACGATTTATTTACCTCCAATTTGGCTATGAGGAACTGCCCCAAATATCCGATTATCACAACTATTCCCTGTCCACAGTCCTATGGACATCATAGGCTAACACTGTTCTCCTTGTACTTAACCTTATCACAGAGGTTCCTGGTTGGTATTACATTACAGGTGTAATATAGGTGTTAAATTGTACTGCTTTGTAAAAGTTTGGGTGGATATTAGGTAGAAGGTTAGCTGGAAGTTCAAACTTATTATTGAAGTTAATCGCAAGATTCATTCTGAGCACATAACTTCTCGTTTATCTGAATAAAATAATTAAAGAAAAGACTACAACACCGCGTATAATAGTGGGGGGAAAAGACCAGCAGTTTGCCGTTATCACATTGCTGCGATTGCTCAGTCAGACAACGGTGAAACATGAGACAAGACTGTATATTTAATGCACAATTCCAGGATTTATATTATTCTGAGCAACAATTATAACGTTTAAGTCAATTGAAAAGTCTCTGCCATGTTTCTGCCCAAACAGCCATTAAAACGTCAAACTCCAGCCAAGGTAAATTCAGGATAATGCTTCTGAAATCAAAGTGTTCAAATCAAATCAAACTCAACGTGTTCCTGCTTTTTCACTCCCTCGCAAGAGACACCCACATTTATATGCTCAATGAATAATAAAGTGATATACAGGCATACCCCGCATTAACGTACGCAATGGGACCGGAGCATGTATGTAAAGCGAAAATGTACTTAAAGTGAAGCACTACCTTTTTTCCACTTATCGATGCATGTACTGTACTGCAATCGTCATATACGTGCATAACTGATGTAAATAACACATGTGTAACAGGCTCTATAGTCTCCCCGCTTGCGCACAGCTTCGGTTTATAGTCTCCCCGCTTGCGCACAGCTTCGGTACAGGTAGGGAGCCAGTATTGCTGTTCAGGACGTGCTGACGGGCGCATGCGCGAGCTGCTGTTTGACTATTGGGCGATATGTACTTAATCGCGAGTGTACTTAAAGTGAGTGTCCTTAAAGCGGGGTATGCCTGTATAAGTAGTAAGTCATACAGGGTGACCCTCAGATTCTTCTCTCCATGACAACACTTCGTGAGTCTTGACCCTGGCAACTCATAGCTATATGGAGGTTAACGCAGTTTGTACGTAAGAAAAATAAAAAAAATCCAGATGTTGGGTTGAAAACAGGACTGGTTGGGTTGGCCAATGTTAATCAGGATCAGGTGGTTACCATAATGTCACCCCATAGTAATATACGTTGTAAACCAGGAGTGGCCAACTCCAGTACACAAGGGCCACCAACAGGTCAAGTGTTAAGGATATCCCTGCTTCAGCACAGGTGGCTCAATCAGTGGCTCAGTCAACAACAGCCAACTGTGCTAAAGCGGGGATATCCTTAAAACCTGACCTCTTGAGGACGGAGTTGACCAACCCTGTTGTAAACTATTGTTCTGGTTTACAGCATCCCGATGCTGTTCCTCATTGAATAAAATAGAACAGATTTGCCATGTTGATTCCCTGAATAGCCTCGATCAATAATGCTTTTCTAAGTAACTACAATACTGTAGGTGAGGAGATTTTTTTCTGCCACTGATCACAGAAGTAAATGTTTTATGCATCAGTCTTCTGTGCCAGTAAACATACATGGACATAAACTGCACAAGGTAAACAGATTATTAATATAAACAAAACATTTATTCACATGGTTCCAAGTAAATAGTTTTCTTTCCACCCTTGCTTCAGTCTTGTGCTCTAATCTATATATACTTTGCTGTCACAAACTGGAGCAACAGGATGTGGTGCTTCCTTACTGTGGTATGATTGGGAGGATTGTCAAATTATTTCTTTGCTGAAGGCCTCAATCACTGCTTTATTCAGCACACTCTGGCCAACCCTACCAGATCTAAATTTTGCAGATCAAGTTTTTCTGTGAAACAAGGACCACGTTGTGCTGACTTCCTGCCGGCCTTCTTAGGAAATGAAGCGTTTTCTGCTCGTTTTGCACGCTTTCCGAGGCGCAGACAAAGAGCTACATCTTCTAAAGTAAATAAATGAATTAAGAGGCATCGAGTCGTTAAGGTGAAACCCAACACATGAAAAACCGGACAAGAAAGACAAGACTTCCGATTAGCCACTGAAAACACTTCTTCAATCCATCGTGAAGGTTGCAACATGATGAAAACCAGGCTGAAGGAATAACTTGGTGTTACGAAGCAGCTGAACCAGTTTCTTGTGACCTTGAGCAAACACTGTCTCCCTGTGCCCAGTGGCGGACTTACCTTTTTGCCGCCTGTAGGCTCGGTGCAGCCCTCCTCCGCAGCATCCGACTTCATGCGTCACGACGCCGCATTGACATGGCAACGTGGCGTTGTGATGTCATGTCGCCATGACGACCTAATGCTACAGGAGGGGGCCCGCTCCAGAAAAAAGGCAAGACACAAATTACCTCCGCACAAAAACAAAAATCGCCGCACTACGCTATAACCTTCTCAGCCTTATGGAAAATCCGTCTCTGCCAAAATTAGATTGTAAGCTCTATGGGGAAGGGACTCGTGTTTGCAGAACTCTGCACCAAATACATAGGTCGCGCCATTAGAAAGACTATAACCACCATCTTGAATTGCAGTATAGGAACATTATTTCAATGACTATTTTTTATTCTCAACAAATGCCAGTAATATCACTATTTACAGACTTCTTTAGTGGCTCCGGAAATCGCAAAATGTTGCTGTTCTAGAAACAAGCAAACTGCGTTAGTGCTTAGGACTATAAGCAGACCGTGCTTAGGTCTGTCAGTGTCCCAAAATCACTTTTAAACACTTATTTATTTATTTTAATCTATCCTCAGAATTTTACTCAACGAAATTGTAGATTAAAACAAGGGTTGCAACACGTTTTTTGTTGTGGTTTTATATCCCATTTTGGATGACGGCCCTGGGTAAATGTGAGCAAAAATCGTGAGGGGGAAAAAAGCGGATTTATTGAAACATACAATCTAACCCTATGGCTGCCGAATAAGGGCCCAATGTAAGATAATGTTTCCCTGAAAATTTTTCAAGACGATTAGGCTGCCCAAGTTATCCATGGTGGCGATATATTTTTATTTAAAAATACCAGTCGAAACCAAAATGTGATTAATTTCTTACATATGACAAAATGTCCCACCATATTTTCTAAGCAGTCAACTCTCATAATATACCTTCCTGCGCTGAAGACCTTACAGGCCACTGACTTGGATGGGCTGTAAGGTGTCTCTTCTAACGCGGTATCAATATGGCAGAAGATTGTTTAGTAAATATGGCCCCAAAAATGTTTTAAGATCAATTCCAAAGCATGAGAAGTACTTTTTTTTTTTTTTTTTTCTCTCTGGCAAAGTCTCTTTAGCAGAGTGTAACCTATACCGGGGATTAGCAAGCAGGCTGTAACCGAATACTGAACTAGCAGCTATTTTGCAAGGAGCTCAAACATGTCAGAAAGCATTGGAGATGAACTTTTAGCATTAGAAACGTAGCAATATAAATTAATAATGCACCAACCTTAACCATTTCCTAGCTGCAGTGATCAAATTACAGACCCCGATTCTTATTCATTACTAGCTGTGAATCTTTGTGAATCTTGGGTGGGTGGAAATCTTTGGTGGGTGGGTATTAATCTTTTGAGGGTGTGAATCTTGGGTGTGGAGGGTATGAATCTTGGGTGGGTGGGTGAGGAGGGTGTGAATCTTGGGTGGGTGGGTGGGTGAGGAGGGTGTGAATCTTGGGTGGGTGGGTGGGTGGGTGAGGAGGGTGTGAATCTTGGGTGGGTGGGTGGGTGGGTGAGGAGGGTGTGAATCTTGGGTGGGTGGGTGGGTGGGTGAGGAGGGTGTGAATCTTGGGTGGGTGGGTGGGTGGGTGAGGAGGGTGTGAATCTTGGGTGGGTGGGTGGGTGGGTGAGGAGGGTGTGAATCTTGGGTGGGTGGGTGGGTGGGTGAGGAGGGTGTGAATCTTGGGTGGGTGGGTGGGTGAGGAGGGTGTGAATCTTGGGTGGGTGGGTGGGTGAGGAGGGTGTGAATCTTGGGTGGGTGGGTGGGTGAGGAGGGTGTGAATCTTGGGTGGGTGGGGAGGGTGTGAATCTTGGGTGGGTGGGGAGGGTGTGAATCTTTGTGAATCTTGGGTGAATGGGTGGGGAGGGTGTGAATCTTGGGTGGGTGTGGAGTGTGTGAATCTTGGGTTGGTGTGGAGTGTGTGAATCTTGGGTGGGTGGGGAGGGTGTGAATCTTGGGATTTGTGTTTGGGGAGGGTGTGAATCTTGGGTGGGTTGGGTTTTTGGGGAGGGTGTGAATCTTGGGTTTTGTGAATCTTCGGTGGGGGGCTGCGAATCTTGGGTCCCGATCCGCGCACACCGCTCCGCTTGGTCCCGGCTACCCTCCATGATCCCGGGGCTCCTCTCCTCCTCCGGCCCCGCTCAGTCAGCGGAACACAGGGAAGGGGAAGCGGACGTACAGAAGAGGGAAGCGAGAGGCTGAGCAGCGGCCCCATCTCCTCTCACAGTCGGCAGACTTGTGGGGCTTCCGCCATCTTACTACATGCACAGCCGAGTCTGAATCAGAATCCCTGCGACAACCATCTTGCTACACCTTTCTTGCCGTTACCCTCAAAAGCACCGGACGCTCCCCCTCCCACTCGCATGTCCCGCAGCGTGCGCCGAGGGGTAACGGACCGCCCGCCCAAGGGTACAGTCAGCCACGACGTGGCCGCCACTGCCCTGTTTCCCCCCATTTTGTGGTGCCGGTGGAGCAACGCGGCACCACAATGCGCGGGGTGTGTGAGGCGGCGGGTCGGGTGAAGGGTGAGGGGGGGGAGAGAGGGAGGTGGCACGCAGCAGCGCACGGTACCTGAGGTGGCAGTGGGGTAGGTGGTGTTGAGAGAACCACACAGGCCAATAAGAGGCGTGCAGGGGCGAGGCGGGGCCACGGACCAAATCAGATTGGGCAGATGCACAGCAAACAGACAACGTTTTCTGTTTTATAGATATAGATACCATTACTAATGATCAATTTCAATTATTTTAATTGTTAATGCTTTGTGTGTATGTCCGGTCAAGATTTCAGTAATTAACCAACCATTACCATACCCATTATCATAATCAGTACCATTAACCAACTAACACTAACCGGAGTGTCACTGCCTTTAAAGCAGGTGAACCTGTTCCACATCGAAGTGTTAAATCCTTATACGGGCACATTCTGAATTGAAATAAAAAAATGTAATTGTACACTCTACCCTTACTTGCACTTCAAAATGTTATAGTTCTTTGTACCCTGTAGTGTAAGGTAAAACAGAAGAAGAAAAAATTTCATTTTCAGAATTTTTTTTTATTTTAAATGTTGACTTTAAACAATTTTCAAATTGCGGATGTGAAACCTTTTTTTTTTATTTTATTTTTTTTAAAACAAGAAATTCATGTTAATTTCTTTTTATTTGATTATTGTTGTGCTTCTCCTTTCAGGAACATTAATCCATTGGCACGCAAGGGATCAAAGCAGCAAGAGAAAAAAAGAGGAGAGAGAAATAGTCCAGTTTATTTCATGATTTGCCTGCTACAGTAAAGAAGATGTTTTCAATGTCAAATGTGCCCTTTGGGATTGTTGTAAACATCTGCAGATAATTGCCTGTAACTACTGATGTTTGAATCCAGCCTGCTGCTGCTGTACAGATGTCAGGAGCAGAAAGAAGCGACAGCAGGCCCAGCATATACTGAACACTTGGATAGAAGAACGTTATGCTGACATCTAAATGTTGAAATCGAAACGCAAACGTTTAAAATCTCAAACAGGTACAACAAAAGCATGAAGCTGGCAAGCCCTTCCCTTCCGAACTAATACCTTGCTTCATAGAGACCAGAGCAAGCGCATGAAAGGTGTTCATAAAAACACACACACACACACACACACACACACACACACACACACGAGTGCAAGCTACGGCATACATATGTTTTTAGGGTCCAATTCTCAAGCAAAAGCAACTTTAGACAATGAGAAGATATCGATATACATGGCCGGCCGCTCATTTTCAGTGGGTGAGTAACAACCAATTGCTGCATTCACACACCTTCCAGCACTCAAGGAGTTACACAAAGAACAAAAAGGCAAGGACTCCGTTTGCTTTGTTCCAGGCTCTGTTGATTCACCTTGGGGCCAAAGTAAAAAATGACCTTTTCAGGCCAGCCTCCATCATCCCCAAGGTTTTGTTTACATTTCCACCAACATAAAAAAAAACGGTGCACAAGGGATATCATATTTCCCCCCTTTCTTAAATGCATTATCCGGCTGCTCCATTAAGGGTTAACGAGTCAGAGAGTTGACGCCAACTCTGCAATGGGAAAGGGATGAAACCTGCCAACGTAAACAGCCCGGGTATTTCTGCAAAGTGTACAAGCTTGTTTCTCTCATTCCTAATGTAGACAACAGCTATAATGGCACCTCTTGTATGTAAATCTGATTTGAGATCGGTTTAGCTTCTGGTTACTTTATTCTGTACTATAGCTGTAAAAAGCCACAATCACCACCACAAGCAGTATAAAACAAAAAATACACCTCTGCCACTTTGTTTTCTAATCAACACATTCATTTTTTTGTATAAAATAACAGACAATGGGCATTTTCTGCTTTTTGAATGGCGCTGCAAAGTGGTGCCAATTATTATCAAATAAAAAAAGACGTACGTGTTGTGCAGTGATGAGGAACATTGCCATGTAGGACCAAAATGAAAAAAGGACTTCTATTGTTTTTGTTTCAATCTTTTTTATTGTGTTTTCAAAGAGACACAGATTATTACATTACATTACAGGGGGAAGCATTACATTGTTGTTCCCATTCAGTATACATGGTATTTTCATGTACAATAAAGATTGGGGGTTAGCTTCTATCCATATTTTGTGAAGTTGAGCGATCAGGAGTTTTAAACCCGTTTGCTCCTTTGTTTAGTGAAACAGCTCTCCAGATCTGCAATCTCTGAGTGAGATTCAAAGTGGATAGAGAAAGAGAAGCAGATATATTGCTAAGCCTTATACTGATTGGCTGGCTTATACGACATCAGGTTGGCTGAGAGACGAACCAGAACAAGGTAAGGCTCAAACTAAAATAAACTTAGGCCAGAAACTAGTGTAACTGTAAAATAAGAAAAACAGTGCACTAAATAAGGATATTAAGCTTAAAAGAAAAAACATGGGGGGGATACCGAGCAGAGCACCCCGCTTAAGGCTGCAGTCCCAGTGACTGCTACAGTGCACGCCTCTGTGTGCGCTGTGCGTATAAGCACCGCCCCTCAATGGGGCTGGGCCCAGTACGCACCTTCCCGCTGAAGGTGCAGCTGCGCCGTAGTGCCAGATTTGTTAAACTCAATGAAATTGAGTTTAGAACTTGCGACGGAGGCGTGGCCACGCCCCTGCCGGCGATTCACCCAATGAGGGCGAACCAGCCGCGTGAGGTCATGGCCACGCCCCCGCAAAACCCCCACCACGCACGCCCCCTCCCGTCGCAATCTCCCTCTCTCCCTGGAAGACCGCAGATCGCGGTTAGCGGTGTGGATGCGCCGCCCCCCACCGGGCGCGCGTGCCACAGTGCTGACTGGGACCGCAGCCTAAGGCCCAATGGGAAGTGAACACAGCTTCCTGCCCAGTGGCCCCAGCGTGGGTGTACTCTACTCGGATACGGGAGCGCACCAGCACCCGGAATAAGGCCTGGCAAACGCTGCTTCCTGGACTTGTATATGGCCAGCTTGGCTAATGCCAGGAGCAGGCTGACGAGGAGGTCCCTGGCACTACTGTTTCGGGATACTGGGCGCCTAAAAATAAAAAGGTGCAGGAAGAAGTGCAACCAGAACTGCAGGAGGAGGCCCCTCAAGAATGACAAGAGGGGCTGCAGTCTGGCGCAACTAAAATAAACGTGGAACACAGACTCCCTTGAGTCACAAAATGGGCATGTGGCAGGGGAGTCCATGAAGTGGGCAAGGTACTCTCCCATGCTTAGTGCACCATGGAGAATTCTCGTTTGTTGGTAGTACCCGCCTGCAGATGGTATCAGGGCGGGAGGCGAGGACGAGGTAGTGCACTGTGTGGAGCACGAGAGAGTACAGCCGCCACCTCCTCGGCATGCCGTGGAAGCAAGCTGAGGGTATGGTCCCCAGCCTGCTTAGGCTGGGGACAGGAGAAGCCTCAGGGGGTTGGCAGGGTTTTGGGCCAACGCATACAGCAGGAGGCTGGGGGTCGGAAGGTGGATGTGGCTATCCGGTCTGCAATAACCCCTCTATGAAAGTGCATGAGTCAGGGCACCTGACGTCCTTGATCTCCTGAAGCAAAAAGCTGGAAACTGTACAACTTGTTAAAGGTTACCTGTACTGGAGCGAATGCCATTTTTCACACACACACACACACACACACACACACACACACACACACACACACACACACACACACACACACACACACACAACTATGGCCGCGGGGTAACAAATGGAAAGTCGTAATCCGCAGCCATTTTGTATCCACCGCGGTTAAAGTTCTGGATTCAGGCACGTTAGACAAAACAAATACATTTGCAAGCAGACAGGAGGTGCTGCTTTAAAAAAAAAAAAATTGCAAATACAAGCATTTCTACATTTTTCAGGGAAATTAGAAAAAAGTACAAATAATGGTACTTGGTGCTCAAACGTACCAAAAATCTATGAGATAAACAATAGCAAAACAAACACCAGAGTGCAGAGAAAACAGCAATTCTGGGGGTTTGAGCAGTCCTTTTATCAAACTCTATAATATAATCCAGCCTCTGCATGCTCCTTTCTTACCGGAACACCAGAAAGGTAAATGTGAGAGATCCAGCAGACATGAGGTCACTAAATATCTGTTTAAAGTGTTTACAAATAGAGATGTGTGAAACTTTTAGCCACGACAAAAATTGCAAGCGTGTCCGAGTTAGTAAACGATTGGCCATTCAGTCTCCTGTTAATTGCAATTTTGGTTACTATGCGAATTTGCTAATTTCTCCCAAAAAAAAAATCGCTGGACTTGCTTGATGTTGAGATTATATAGGGCACCCACCCCCCCACCATGTTTCGCTTACTGCATGGTGATATTTTGCTGAAAGCTTGCGAAATCACCGAACCCAGGACTAATTTCACAACAATGGCAATTTGAGGCCTGGAGAAATATTTTGCAAGGAAGCGTTATTGAAATCAGGTTTTTTTTTTTTTTTTTTTTTTTTAACAATGCTTAAAAGCTTCCCGACTGCAGTTCGAATCATTTTGCACATTCCTATTTACATAGCCAGGAAAAAAATCCTACAATTATTTAAAAAAATGCATGTTGGCTTTTTTCTTTTTTTTATATAGGCACCAGTGGTTTGAACGTGTTAAACAAAGCACATTCACCCCAATTTGGTTCAAAACTAGACTAACCCCACGTTTAAGGCAGATAATTTGTTCAAGGACACAGGATCTCTGTGTGTGTAAGATAATCAAAGGCCAAACTGCCATGTACACAGCAATAAATGCCTCTCTATTTAATAATAACCATTTAATTGTCCCAATGGGACTCAAAGCGCTTCACAATTACAGTACAGTGCGTGGTACGCAGCACATAGGAATATCACAGCCACCGTCCCTGCCCAGAAGGGCTTACAATCTATGTTTTTGGTAGATAGAGGGAGATAAAGGGACTTGCCCAAGGTCACATGGAGCCGAGACTGGAAATCGATCCAGGTTCCCCTGCTTTAACCTCTGCCTCGTTATCAGTCAGTGTCTTTACTCACGGAGCTGCTCCGCAGAGTAGAAGCCGTGCTAAGCACCTGCATACCCAGTGGGCTCTACTAGCTATGTACGATGTACATTCATGGTGCACTCGCAGCGACATCACAATGGCAATATCACATGCCAAGAATTAGAGCCATCATTTAATGGCACTTGGCTTTTCAAGAGGACTATAGAAAATTCACCTAGCACACTCGCAGGATGTTAGATGCTCACGTGGTAATCCATTTTTTCTCTCTACTCTGGTATTTATATTAGGAATTATATCGCGAAAAAAGGTATTTATGTTTGCTTGAATACATTATATAGTGACTTAAAGTCACTTATCTTTCTGTATTTTTACAATTGGACATTTAAAATGGCCGCTCGCCCTTGATTCTAAGTCTCTGCCAACTGCATATACCCATATGAATTGTATATACCCTATTAGGTTTTAAACGTCTTTTGTATACATGATACTCCGATGTATAACAAAGAGGGTACATATTTTATTTCTGAGGTTTATACCATTGTATGTCATTTTGAATTGTCACAATGAAAGGGTTAATGTTATAAGTATATAAGGAAATTATACCGCTGAGCTACTTCCTTACACCTGACGAAGGGTGAGCGTGTCCTCCCTAAAACGCTGTGGTTTGATACTCGAAGTCACGGCATGGACACTTAGGCCTCGGACATGGTGCCGCAGACCATGCGGACGCAGACTGCCTTAAGGCAGTGTTCGCGTCCATGCGGCATGGGGGCGCGCATTGCGTGAGAAATCTGAAAACTGGTTTCTCAGCGCGACAGACAGGTCACGGGAGCGGTTCACCCAATGAGGGCGAACCGGCTCTGTGACGTCACTAGGAACGCCCCCCACAGCCCGTCCACCATGGCCAGGGAAAACACCCGCTTTTCCTCAGCCTCCACGAGCCTCTGCCCGGGAGAAGGCACCATGGCCTCAGCCTCCACACGGGAAAACGCACCATGGCCTCAGCCTCCACACGGGAGAACGCATCATGGCCTCAGCCTCCACACGGGAGAACGCACCATGGTCTCAGCCTCCACATGCCTCCACACGGGAGAAGGCACCTTGGCCTCAGCCTCCACATGGGAGAAGGCACCATGGCCTCAGCCTCCACGCACCTCCACATGGGAGAAGGCACCATGGCCTCAGCCTCCACGCACCTCCACATGGGAGAAGGCACCATGGCCTCAGCCTCCACATGGGAGAAGGCACCATGGCCTCAGCCTCCACATGGGATAAGGCACCATGGCCTCAGCCTCCACGCACCTCCACATGGGAGAAGGCACCATGGCCTCAGCCTTAATAAAATACGGATAAATCCGAATTGTGGTAACATTGCCCTGTTGCAGCAGTTTGTTTTTTTACTTGGCTTTTCAACCCAGTGTCCAACAGTGACTTATTGTAGTGGTATAAACGTCAGTCGCAGTGCTACTTCATTACAGAACACGGAGAACAAAGCAGAACGTGAATGCAACATAACATACTTTTCTCCATTATACGAGTTCTTCTATACTGTTCAATAGCTTTTCAAATTGAGGTCCAACAGTGTAATCAAAAATGCCAGGGAATATCCATGATACACTTCTTTCATATGGGGCCAGTTTAAGGGATCATATCTAAAGGAGGTAAAAGTACTACTGCAAGTCAAAAGCTTGTAATCTGGGATAGCAGGCAATTCATGGCAGGCTTATCTCAGAGGTGGCAATTAAAAATTGCTAGGGGTAAGGGCTGTTCTATAGAGGGCGCTCTTGCTCCGCCGTGCATGCGGCACTTATAATTGGCTGAGGTTAGTCAGCCTTTCTATAATAGGGCCGCGTGTGCACACGGCAGTGAACGTGGAGGCGGGCGACGAGGGAGAAGACGGCAAAAAGAATGTTTTCACGCCGCTACCGTCGCTGTAATGTATGTGTGTGTCTGTGTGTGTCTGTGTGTGTATGTGTGTGTCTATGTGTGTGTGTGTCAACATTGCACAATAATTTTTTTTTTTATTCATGTCTTATTTTAAAAATATTATTTAATAAATGATTAACTCACAATCTATATACACATACACATATATATCTATATATTTATATATAGACTTCCCTTTGAGAAAGTCACCCGTGGTGTGACGAAACGCGTCAGGGAGCGTCATCACGTCAGACGCATGACACTGACGTCATCACCGCGCGCTGGGACTCACTGACCCGCGCGATTGTTGCAGAGGCTTCCCAGCTTGGAACCACTCCACAGGACTCCCCCATTGATGCAGAGTAGAACTACTATCCTGGCTTTGGATTGGGACGTCACCCTGGGACTGCACAGACCATGAGGCTGCAGTTCTAAACCGGATGGTGGTGATTATATATCACAGAATGCTTTTTTATATTGTACCTTTGTAAGTGCAATTCTTATTCCCCTCCCTCCCCTCATTAAATTTTACAATTTTACGCTATGGGTGTGCGCTCTCTCTTCCCCCTTTTCTTATATATATATATATATATATATATATATATATATATATATATATATATATATATATATATATATATATATATATATATATATATATATATATATATATATATATATATATATACATACACGTATACATATATAACAACATACACACACACAA